>NC_025689.1:27251617-27280904 GCF_000633955.1 Camelina sativa
TTGGAATCTCTGAAATCTCCATTGTCATCTCATTAGTCAATATTAAAGCATAAATAAGGTGAATTCTTACCTTGGGTGTATTGATCAGTGGCATGTGGACTCTCTTCAGGCCAAGACATTCTTCTTACATCTCCTTTCCTCTCCCTTTTCTCACTTCCAAAGAGTTGATTTCTCTCAAATTGTTTTTTTTTTTCTGAATCAAAGGTGTAAGCGAATACCGGGGTCATCGGTAATTTACCTACCTCTCGCTTCCAAGCTTTGTGTGATCATTTGACTCAAGAGTAGAATAAAGAGGTCACAGGTAATTTACCTACCTCTCTAAACTGATCAAAATCATCTCATCTTTTCCTTTTTTTTTTTTAAGCACTGAAGGGAAGAGAGAGGGGAGACATACTTTGAAAAATTGCACTGTCTTGTATGGCCTGAAGAATAGCTCTAGTCCACTGATTTCCAACCCCAAACCCAAAGTAAGAGATTAAGTCCGGTTAAACTCCTGATAAAAGTTGAGACAACGTTGGTTTAACCAGATATCCTTTAAATAAGGGCTTTCGGGATTGTTGATACAGCTCATAGTCGTTTCCACACTTCAGTTCTGAGCTCAAGCTTAGTCAAGAATCATTAGAGTGTTAGCCAAAGAACAAAAACCATTAGTTAGAGATCATAATTCCAAACAGAAAATTTTGAAAAATTTGACTCAATAAAAACAAAACTACGTTTTAACACAAGTTAGTAGTTAGTACTAACCTCCCCCAGACTTAAACAACACTGTCCCCAGTGTTATCAAGCAAGNCCTCACCATTGCATACATTCACCATCATCCATCACACCAATTAAAATACTTGTTCCAACATTCCTTACTCAAATCTCACAATCCTCTGGAATCTCTAGTCTCACCATTGTCATCTCATTACATAAGCAAGTACAGGTGAGTTCTTACCTTGGTGCAGTGGCATATGGACTGTCTTCAGGCCAAGACATTCTTCTTACATCTCCTTTCCTCTCCCTTTTCTCACTTCCAAAGAGTTGATTTCTCTCAAATTGTTTTTTTTTTTCTGAATCAAAGGTGTAAGCGAATACCGGGGTCATCGGTAATTTACCTACCTCTCGCTTCCAAGCTTTGTGTGATCATTTGACTCAAGAGTAGAATAAAGAGGTCACAGGTAATTTACCTACCTCTCTAAACTGATCAAAATCATCTCATCTTTTCCTTTTTTTTTTTTAAGCACTGAAGGGAAGAGAGAGGGGAGACATACTTTGAAAAATTGCACTGTCTTGTATGGCCTGAAGAATAGCTCTAGTCCACTGATTTCCAACCCCAAACCCAAAGTAAGAGATTAAGTCCGGTTAAACTCCTGATAAAAGTTGAGACAACGTTGGTTTAACCAGATATCCTTTAAATAAGGGCTTTCGGGATTGTTGATACAGCTCATAGTCGTTTCCACACTTCAGTTCTGAGCTCAAGCTTAGTCAAGAATCATTAGAGTGTTAGCCAAAGAACAAAAACCATTAGTTAGAGATCATAATTCCAAACAGAAAATTTTGAAAAATTTGACTCAATAAAAACAAAACTACGTTTTAACACAAGTTAGTAGTTAGTACTAACCTCCCCCAGACTTAAACAACACTGTCCCCAGTGTTATCAAGCAAGGGAAAAGGAAAGAAACAAAAATGTGTTGAAAAATTGTAATGAAAAGATGAACGTGTCTCATTTACCCATCGGTGTCGACCGACACCATTGCAGTGTCGATCGACACCCTCGGCGAATGGTGAATTCTTGGCCGAAACTCCTTGTTAGTTGCAGNCAAGTACAGGTGAGTTCTTACCTTGGTGCAGTGGCATATGGACTGTCTTCAGGCCAAGACATTCTTCTTACATCTCCTTTCCTCTCCCTTTTCTCACTTCCAAAGAGTTGATTTCTCTCAAATTGTTTTTTTTTTTCTGAATCAAAGGTGTAAGCGAATACCGGGGTCATCGGTAATTTACCTACCTCTCGCTTCCAAGCTTTGTGTGATCATTTGACTCAAGAGTAGAATAAAGAGGTCACAGGTAATTTACCTACCTCTCTAAACTGATCAAAATCATCTCATCTTTTCCTTTTTTTTTTTTAAGCACTGAAGGGAAGAGAGAGGGGAGACATACTTTGAAAAATTGCACTGTCTTGTATGGCCTGAAGAATAGCTCTAGTCCACTGATTTCCAACCCCAAACCCAAAGTAAGAGATTAAGTCCGGTTAAACTCCTGATAAAAGTTGAGACAACGTTGGTTTAACCAGATATCCTTTAAATAAGGGCTTTCGGGATTGTTGATACAGCTCATAGTCGTTTCCACACTTCAGTTCTGAGCTCAAGCTTAGTCAAGAATCATTAGAGTGTTAGCCAAAGAACAAAAACCATTAGTTAGAGATCATAATTCCAAACAGAAAATTTTGAAAAATTTGACTCAATAAAAACAAAACTACGTTTTAACACAAGTTAGTAGTTAGTACTAACCTCCCCCAGACTTAAACAACACTGTCCCCAGTGTTATCAAGCAAGGGAAAAGGAAAGAAACAAAAATGTGTTGAAAAATTGTAATGAAAAGATGAACGTGTCTCATTTACCCATCGGTGTCGACCGACACCATTGCAGTGTCGATCGACACCCTCGGCGAATGGTGAATTCTTGGCCGAAACTCCTTGTTAGTTGCAGTTAATTGTGTTCATGTGTTGTTGGATCAATCTTTTGATGTTAATTCTGTTAAGAAGCACTCAAACACAAACACATGTTAAAAGCAACATGATAGATAGATAGTTCATAAGTTCAAACAAATTTCAAACACCAACTGACTCAATGCAAGAATAAAAATGACTCAATCCTAAAAAGCGAAAAAGATAAAGAAAACCATAATCAGAAGCTAAGCGTCAGCAGGCGTACATAATCATCAACAAAGACGGGAGCAGGTGTTGGGAGGACGCTGAAGGTGACCTGCTCCTGGTAGGACGAATGCAGCCACACTGAGACAAGCGAGTCATGCCATTCCAGATGACACAAAAAGTAGAAACCACATACGTTTGATGAGCTCCCTGGTCCATAGTGGCAGGATCCTGCGGTGGCTCCGGAAACTCAAATGCCGCAGTCCCAGAAGAAGAACCAATCTCAAAACCTCCAGCAGGGTTAGTAGCAGGTGCAGCAGCAGTAGCAGTCCGCGGAGTGCGATGGCGAAGGGAAGGAGGAAAAGCAACATAGTCATCAGCAGAAGGGAGAAAACGTAACTGCTTAGGATCACTACCAATGGTAGTAAGATCAGGTCGCGGAAGGCAAATAAAGTGCTCCCCTGCTTCATCAACAAACCTCCACAATAAACCAGGTTTCAGCCAATGTGTACTCTTCAGATACTTCTCATCCATGAGAACTCTCTTAGTGAAAACGCTGTAACCATCAAAAGGAATTCTCTTGAACTGAAGAATAGTAGTGATAAAGCTCCCTACACTCTCTGTCTTAGTGCCAGTACCCACAAATGGCTTGGTCTGCAGATCAACCAAGTGGCTGGTGAAAATAGCCCCAAAGTTGAGCCTTTATTCTAAGCCTTATCGGAGTATGGGCGGCTCTCAAGTTCCATATTGACAAAGGTATAGAAAATTTCTACAGTCTCCATTCATGGCTCGGCCTTGCTTGCCTCTTTCTCTTTGCCTTCCAGGTATACTCTCTTCTCTTAAAACAATAATCTTCATTACTCGAATAATTAACCAAGAACTTGAACCTATTATTACAAACAGTGGGCAGCAGGGTTTGTGACTTATTGGTACCCGGGCGGTTCAAGAAATAGCCGAGTCAGTTTGGTGCCATGGCATGTGTTCTTAGGGATTTACATATATGCATTGGCCTTGGTGACTGCAACCACAGGGATACTTGAGAAGTTGACATTCCTGCAAGTTAATCAGGTGATAACTCGGTATTCCACAGAGGCAATGTTAGTCAACACAACAGGCGTTCTGATTCTTGTTCTTGGCGGTTTTGTGATACTCGGTGTGGTTACTCCGGTTAATGGCAAGGATCAAGTTCTCACACAATAGAGTGAAACCTCAAAAAGATCTCTTTTAGCATTTTGACCTATCAAAACATTGTTACTTTTAGAGACGAATTGTGATGTAATTGAGTCTTTTTTGAAGTGATTTTACGCCGGTGCTTATCCTATTGTATTACATATTTACAAGCAAAGCATGATAACACATGAAAGCCTCTAAGATAGATTGGCATAGAATCTGAGAAACAAAAAAACAATTGGCATAGAATCTGAGAAAGATTTGTATCAACCTCCATGAGAAGATGGAGAATAAGAAGCCTCACTCATACATCACAGACAAAAGAAAAACATCACCGATACCGATAAAATTTTCCCGGAGAGGCGGATGATGGAATCGCACTCTTCACAGAGTCAAAAAAGTTTCTAAAAACATGTCAAGGCCAAAAAAAAATGACTCCGGTACTCAGTAAAAGAAGCGGATGAGGGAGGCAGTGCCGGTAGTTATTCTATGCGGGGTTGTGACGAGAAGAGCCTGAGCTAGAGGAAAGGGTTGGAGAAGAAAAGCTTTCGCAAAAATGAGCTTTGTTGCTTAGACAAGCAAGTGTTCTTTCTGATATTCTCTCACGATGACAGGGACACTTGTGGGAGGTACCTGAAAAAAGAAAACATGGTCAGTGTTCGATGGTTTGAGCTTCTGAATGAACTGAGAAACTATATTGCATGAGTTCTGTTTAAGGATGCGACTTGAGGACTCTAATGCTATGTTTTTAGAGGCGATGATTAATCTTACCATGCCATAATCTGTGATTATCATGGAAATGTAATCTGAAGGTGTACCATCATATATGTCATTAGAAAAATCACAAAACGGGTTTAGTGGCAGAGAAGAACAGTTTTAACAGAACTTGTAGGCTTCACAACATACAAGCACATGAACACGGGCGGTTTAGGGTTTGTGACTTATTGGTACCCGGGCGGTTCAAGAAATAGCCGAGTCAGTTTGGTGCCATGGCATGTGTTCTTAGGGATTTACATATATGCATTGGCCTTGGTGGCTGCAACCACAGGGATACTTGAGAAGTTGACATTCCTGCAAGTTAATCAGGTGATAACTCGGTATTCCACAGAGGCAATGTTAGTCAACACAACAGGCGTTCTGATTCTTGTTCTTGGCGGTTTTGTGATACTCGGTGTGGTTACTCCGGTTAATGGCAAGGATCAAGTTCTCACACAATAGAGTGAAACCTCAAAAAGATCTCTTTTAGCATTTTGACCTATCAAAACATTGTTACTTTTAGAGACGAATTGTGATGTAATTGAGTCTTTTTTGAAGTGATTTTACGCCGGTGCTTATCCTATTGTATTACATATTTACAAGCAAAGCATGATAACACATGAAAGCCTCTAAGATAGATTGGCATAGAATCTGAGAAACAAAAAAACAATTGGCATAGAATCTGAGAAAGATTTGTATCAACCTCCATGAGAAGATGGAGAATAAGAAGCCTCACTCATACATCACAGACAAAAGAAAAACATCACCGATACCGATAAAATTTTCCCGGAGAGGCGGATGATGGAATCGCACTCTTCACAGAGTCAAAAAAGTTTCTAAAAACATGTCAAGGCCAAAAAAAAATGACTCCGGTACTCAGTAAAAGAAGCGGATGAGGGAGGCAGTGCCGGTAGTTATTCTATGCGGGGTTGTGACGAGAAGAGCCTGAGCTAGAGGAAAGGGTTGGAGAAGAAAAGCTTTCGCAAAAATGAGCTTTGTTGCTTAGACAAGCAAGTGTTCTTTCTGATATTCTCTCACGATGACAGGGACACTTGTGGGAGGTACCTGAAAAAAGAAAACATGGTCAGTGTTCGATGGTTTGAGCTTCTGAATGAACTGAGAAACTATATTGCATGAGTTCTGTTTAAGGATGCGACTTGAGGACTCTAATGCTATGTTTTTAGAGGCGATGATTAATCTTACCATGCCATAATCTGTGATTATCATGGAAATGTAATCTGAAGGTGTACCATCATATATGTCATTAGAAAAATCACAAAACGGGTTTAGTGGCAGAGAAGAACAGTTTTAACAGAACTTGTAGGCTTCACAACATTCAAGCACATGAACACGAAATGCACTTGCAACCATTGCAACACAAGCAGTCCCAACCCTTGAGTAAACTGTTCCGTTAGATAAAACTGATGAGGCGCCCAAAAACACTTTGGTGACTTCGTGCATGATATATGAAATGACATTTATATGAGTGTATGTACAGCTAATGCCTCGTTTGATCAATCTACAAAGCAGTAGCTGCCCTTCAAGCTTTGGACGAGAATCCACTACCAAACTTTGAGACTTGTGTCAAGAACACAAACAGACCCACATCCGTTTAAAGCAACACTTAATGATCAAAGGCATCACTTAAAATTACTCAGAACAAACACAGACCAAAATCATTTCTGCTTCATCATAATCGAATATTAAGAAGATAAATCTACTAAAAGTATGGATCCTATCAGAACACATGAACACCAAGAACCCTAATTTTCTAAAAAAACATCAAATAACCATAAATTGGGATCCGTAATCAAAGAACCCTAATCATAAAACACTAATCGGGATTACAATCTATTGTATTGAGAAACTTACCCTCTGATTTCAATTGACTCAATCTCTTCCGATTGAGTGGACTCCGAATTCAAATCGCCGGCTTCATGTCACGGAGACGATTCAAGCATCACGATGGGACATGGCCGAGTCATTCATTCGCCTCCGTTACGCATCTCCTCCGACAGAAATCTCCTCTTCCTCCAGAACCTTCGACTCCAAATTCTCACCTTTGTCGTTTCGAGTCTTCGATAGCGAGATAAAGAGAGAGAGACGAAAAAAATAAAATTAATCGCAAGCCAATTTTTTTTCCCCTTTTCTATTACTTTTCCTGGCCAACAGCATGTTGACACGTTTCGGTCTCTTAGAACAGAATCGGGGTTTCTATATAAGAGGCTCCCTTGCATTTTTTCTTTTCTTCTGACTAATTTTTTTCCAACAAAACACTAAGAGCTTTCTTATGAACCCCCCAATAAAGAAGGTCTAAACGAGAGAAATAATATACTAGCAGTTCTAGTATTGATATAGATACATATTGATGGAAAGAGCTCTGAATTTTGCGTTTTGAGTTTGCGACTTTCGGCTTTGTAGTAAGTTATATATGTTTCACTCCCGCTTTTATGCTCATGACCCAGAGTGTTGTTGGCTTGCCCTTTTTAATATAAATTTGTTTGCAGATTATGGAGTTGACAAGTATGACGTCGGCGCTGGTTTTGGTCACTTTAGTATTGCTGTTGAGATAGATTCATATATTGATGGGAAGAGCTCTGAATTTCGCGTTTTGAGTTTGCGACTTTCGGCTTTGTAGGTGTTTGTGGACAACATTGAATTTCTCAAGGAACTGGAGTGAGAGGAAGGATGGAGAAAGGAGAAGAGAGGAATCAAATGCATGACAATGGCTTATGAGGGAGACAACAGGGGAGGCCTTTGTTGTGTGTTAGATTTGTTTGGGGTTTGATATAATATCTCTCAGTGCTGAGTATATTGTTTCGAGGTGAATGATTTGTTTTTTTTTTTCAGAATCTAGTGTAGTTGTTTTACAGGATAAAACCCCATGATTGCGTCTTTGTATATTAGTTCCACTTAACACCAATTGCCATTAAATAAGATGATAAGTGGATTGATAAACAAGAAAAAAGCGACATATCCAAACTTGTAAGTAACAATATACTTGCGGACATGTGAAAACATAGAACGTATATGAAACAAATCTAATCATAGAATTTTATTTTATTTTTCCCCCTCCAAATCTATGCGTAGTCGAAGGATCCTCACGCTAGAAGAACACCCACTTTAAAATAATGTAATTCCTTTTTCTTGCGTTAGGAATTAGGATACATGAGGACTGGTTAACAACCGGTTAATCCTGGTTCAATTAGTTTGGTTAATACATGTTAGTATATAAGGAATTGTATTAACGAGATTATGGTTAAGCTTTGTAATACACATTTATTTCATGTTAAGACAGTTTGTTAGAGCTTTAATGGCTCTCCTCTTCTTCTTCTTCTCCATCATGTTCTCCGGTGGATCAGAATATTAATATGGTATTAGAGCTTTGCTCTTAAGCCTTTTGCTTCGATTGATATCATCGGGATCTTTGTAAGAAGTTCAATTGAAAGAGATGAGCTGTTCAATTTCTTTTCTTTGGATTGTGAGAATCCTCATTGCTGCGATTTTAGAGCTGTCGTTGGAGTTTTCTGTGGGTTTTCTATTATTCTTTTCATTTCTCGCTTTTGATTGACCTCATTCGTAGCGAATTCTCAATTTCGTCGTGATTTCTTGAAATTTCTTTATTCTTTCATTGAGAATAGGGTCGTGTATTCCTCCTTCTTCTGTTAACCCAACAAATTCAAATTCGCGTGAGACGGTTGAGTCTTCATGTTTTCAAATGGATCAATATGAGAATCCATACTATTTGAACAGTAATGACCATGTTGGGGTTGTTTTAGTCATGGATCGGCTTACAACAGCTTATGATTTCCCTTCTTAGAGGAGATTTATGTTGATGGCGTTAAATGTGCGCAACAAATTTTGATTCATCAATGGTACGATTACTAAACCTTTGGAAACTCACCATGATTTTGGAACTTGGTCACGCTGCAATGACATAGTGAGTACTTGGTTTATGAACTGAGTAGATAAGAAAATAGGTTAGAGCTTGCTTTACATTTCTACCGCAGAGGATATGTGGAAGAGTATAATTTCTAGGTTCAAGTAAGATGATGCACCTAGGATATTTTCTATTGAACAGAAACTTAGCAAGATTGAGCAAAGGTCTCTTGATGTTACCACTTACTACACGTCTTTGGTTTCTCTGTGGGAAGAACACAAAAATTATGTAGAGCTTCCTGTTTGCACAAAAACTACAGCAGTGTAGTCGTGTAACTAAGTTTCTCATGGATTTGAATGAGAGTTATGAGAAATCTAGGCGTCATATATTGATGTTAAAGCCTATCCCTACTATAGAAGAGGCGTTTAATATGGTTACTCAAGATGAGAGGCAGGAGACTATTAAGCCACTTACTCTGGTTGATAATATAGCTTTTCAATCCTCGGCTCCTGCTTCTTATAATAGAGATGGTACTTATATTGCTGCTTATAATGAGACCTCAAAAGCCTGTCTGTACACATTGTAGACGTTTGGGACATACCATACATAAATGTTATAAGCTTCATGGTTTTTCATTCGGGATATACGACAAACACTGGTGGCTACAAGGGTAATACTATGATACATAATCAGTCTTCTTATAACCCTCATATGCAGACTAATCAGTTGCAACTTCGTATGCCTCAAAACCAACCAAGAATGCCGATGGTTCCTTATTATCCTATTCAGAAGGCGAATGATGTTGCTAATGTTTGTGCAAAACAAGCACCATATTCCACTACGATTGGTTCTTATCATTATGCAGCTCCTCATGACTTGGTTCCTCCACCTGTCTTTGTTGTGCCTTCTTCTAGGCTTGATGGTAATACTCTCAATACTCCACTCTTTAGACCACAACAGTTATAACAGATTCTACCATAATACAACACTCAACTACAAGCTCGAGAGCCTGTGACTACTTCTAATACTGCAAATGTTACTGAACATGGTCTCATGGCTCAAGCCTCTACTTCTGATACTATACTTTTTCCTTCCACTAGCCTTCGATATGATAATCATATTCTTACTTTTAAGAAACATGCTCTTTCTTCTCTTCAAAAGTTTATAGGACCTAATGATTGGATTATTGATAGTGGTGCGTCTAGTCATGTTTGTTCTGATTTAGCGATGTTTAGAGAATTAGTTCGTGTTTCTAGTGTTACAGTGACTTTACCGAATGGTACTCGGGTTCCTATCACACACACAGGCACCATATGCATTACACAAACATTGATATTGCATAATGTTTTGCATGTTCCTGATTTCAAGTTTAGTCTGATTAGTATTAGTTTTTTGGCTCAAAGTTTATTTTGTTCTGCTCATGTCTTTCCAAACTGTTGTCTTATTCAGTAACTTTCTCAGGGCTTGATGATTGGGAGGGGTACACTCATCAATAATCTCTATATTCTTGAGACAAAACCAATGACCCACTCACCATCTTTTCCTGCTGTTTGTTCTTTTTCTGCTTCTGTATTGGCTGATAGATTTATGTGGCATCAGCGACTTTGACATCAATCACCTGCAGTTTTAAAAGTCTAGTTAGTGTAATTCCTTCTCTTAAGTCCGTAGTTCTGAATGCTTCTCAATATCAAATATGTCCTTTAGCCAAACAGAAATGCTTATAGCTTATGTTTCTCATAATAATCTTGCTTCTAAACCATTTGATCTAGTCCATTTGGATACTTGGGGTCCTTTTGGTACATCGTCTGGTAGAAGGTTTTCGGTATTTCTTCATTTTGGTGATGATTGCACTCGTGTAACCTGGCTTAATATGTTAAGAAATAAAGCGATGTTTCTACAGTCTTTCCTACTTTTCTTAAAATGATTTCTACTCAATGTGATTCAAAAATTAAGCCATTAGATCTTATTATGCACTGAGTTAGCCTTCACATATATTATTAAAGAACATGGCATGTTACATCAATTTTCATGTTCTTACACACCTCAACAAAATTCAGTTGTAGAACGTAAACATAACACTTATTGAATGTTGCTAGAACATTGTTGTTTTAGTCAAATATTCCCTTGAAGTATTGGAGTGATTGCGTGTTGACTTCAGTTTTCTTGCTTATGTTTTGCATCAATTCCTTCACATGATAGGCATCAATCACCTGCAGTTTTAAAAGTCTTAGTGTAATTCCTTCTCTTAAGTCTGTAGTTCCGAATGCTTCTCAATATCAAATATGTCCTTTAGCCAAACAGAAATCCTTAGCTTATGTTTCTCATAATAATCTTGCTTCTAAACCATTTGATCTAGTCCATTTGGATATTTGGGGTCCTTTTGGTACATCGTTTGTAGAAGGTTTTCGGTATTTCTTCATTTTGGTGATGATTGCACTCGTGTAACCTGGCTTTATATGTTAAGAAATAAAGTGATGTTTCTACAGTCTTTCCTACTTTTCTTAAAATCATTTCTACTCAATATGATTCAAAATTAAGCCATTAGATCTTATAATGCACTGAGTTAGCCTTCACATAATTTATTAAAGAAAAGGGCATGTTACATCAATTTTCATGTTCTTACACACTTCAACAAAATTCAGTTGTAGAACGTAAACATCAACACTTATTGAATGTTGCTAGAACATTGTTGTTTCAGTCAAATATTCCCTTGAAGTATTGGAGTGATTGCGTGTTGACTTCAGTTTTCTTGCTTATGTTTTGCATCAACTCCTTCACATGATAGGCACAAGTTTTGTCCTAGATCAAAACCTTGTATTTTCCTTGGTTATCCATCAATTTATAAAGGGTATAAACTTCTAGACTTAGAGTCTCATTCTATATCAATTTCTCCTAATGTCATTTTTCATGAAAATATTTTCCCTTTTAAAACATCATAATTGTTATCTGAGGCAGTTGATATGTTTCCGAATAGCATCTTACCATTGCATGCACCATTACATTTTATTGATTCTATGAATTCACTTGATGATGTTGATATTGATATACCTGATGAATCTGATGCATCTCATACATCTGCATCCACCACTACACAGATGGACAATAGTACTATTCGTGTAGATAATATTGCAGTAACACGAGATACAGTTTCTACTTCTGTACCTATTGTAAGGCCTAAACAAACTGTAAAGACTCCCTCCTATCTTTCTGAATATCATTGTGCACTTGTTCCTTATATCTCTGCAGATCAATCTTTTTTAACTTCCGCTAGTCTTTCTTCCTCTCTTTCATCACTAGAAAAGGCCATTTCCACTAAAGCTCATACTACACCTATCCTATTTCTTTTGTTGTTTCTTTTGATCGTTTTCGTCCTACTTCTCAATCTTATATTTTCTCATACAGTCTTTAGACTGAACCTAAAACCATTGCCTAAGCCATAAAATCAGAGAAGTGGACTAATGCAGCTGGTGAAGAGCTTCATGCTCTCGAGCTTGCTCATACTTGGGATGTTATGCGTTTACCACCAGGTAAAACTGTTGTTGGTTGTAGGTGGGTATTTACTATTAAGTATAACCCTGATGGTCTAGTGGAACGGTATAAAGAACGGTTTGTTGAACAAATATTTACGCAATAGGAAGGTTTGGACTATATGGAAACTTTCTAACCAGTGGCTAAACTAACAAGTGTGAAACTTTTACTTGGTGCTGCTGCTAAACAAGGATGGAGTTTGACACAGATGGATGTGTCTAATGCTTTTCTCCATGCATGGAGATTTGGATGAAGAAATTTACATGAGTCTTCCTTAGGGTTATACTCCTCCACCGAATGTTATTTTGCCTCCTAATCTGGTATGTCTTCTTTGCAAATCCCTTTATGGCTTGAAACAAGCTTCTTGACAATAGTATAAGCTACTATCTTCGGTTTATTGGCTGCAAACTTCAAATAGTCTCCTGCTAATAATACTCTTTTTATCAAAGACAGACCATACTTTGTTATTGCGGCTTTGGTCTATGTTGATGATATTATGATTGCTAGTAATGATGATAAAGCCGTTGAGAGCTTGGAAGCATTGTTGAGATCTGAATTCAATATTAAAGATCTTGGTCCGGCTAGATTCTTCCTTGGTTTGGAGATATTTCGTTCTTCTAAAGGTATTTCGGTGTGTCAAAGGAAATATGCCCAGAATCTGTTGGAAGATGCATGTTTACTTGATTGTAAACCAAGTTCATTACCTATGGTTCCTAGTCTCCATCTCACTGCTACAATGGGGACACCTCTGCCTAATCCTCGTTCTTATAGAGAACTTATTGGACGTCTACTTTATCTCACAATCACCAGACCAAAATTTACTTTTGTTGTTCATCAACTTAATCAGTTCATCTCTACACCTTCAGACATTCATCTTCAGGTGGCTCATAAAATTCTCAGGTACATCAAAGCTAACCCTGGAGAAGGCTTAATGTACTCTGCAGATTCCGAAATGTGCTTAAATGGTTTTTGTGATGCTGATTGGGCGAATTGTAAGGATACTCGAAGATCTATCACTGGTTATTCTATCTATCTCGGGAATTCACTCATCTTGGGAAGTCTAAGAAACAGGGTGTTACAAGTAGAAGTAGCATAGAGTAAGAATACCGCAATATGGCACATGCAACTTGCGAGATTATTTGGTTACAGCAGTTGCTTAAGGATCTTCATCTCCCGGTTACAGGTCCTGCTAAACTATAATGTGACAACAAATCGGCTCTGCATATCGCTATGAATCCAGTTTTTCACGAGAGGACGAAACATATTCAAATTGAATGTCACAGTCAAAGATCAGATAAAGCTGGTAATCTCAAGGTCTTCCATGTTCTTTCGGAGAATCAACATGCTGACATTCTTACCAAGCCACTTCATTCATGTGCTTTCTATGGATTGCTTCCCAAGATGTCATTATCAAGTCTGTATCTTACAAACCAGACATCTTTGAAGATAAAAACTTGAGAGGCGTGTATTAGGATACATGAGGATTGGTTATTGACTGGTTAACAACCGGTTAATCCTGATTTAATTAATTTGGTTAATACATGTTAGTATATAAGGAATTGTATTAACGAGATTATGGTTAAGCTTTGTAATACACATTTATTTCCTTTTAAGAAAGTTTGTTAGAACTTTAATGGCTCTCCTCTTCTTCTTCTTCACCCTCATGTTCTCCGGTGAATCAGAATATTAATATCTTGCTTAATTTTGTTGATTCTGAGATTTTATTAACAAGGGAAGCCATCATTTCTAGAATACTCACTTTTTTTTTATTTGGGATTTTTGTTACAAGAAAAGCTGCAAAAATTATTTTAAATATTAAAGATAGATTGACTGGCGCTAGATTTAGTGATACAAAAAATTTGTGAATTAGATAACTTCTTACGAACCAAAGATTACATTAAACAAGGAAAATATTGAAATATCGCAGACAACGTCATATATTAGACTAAAAGATTGGTTTTAGTCTTTTAGATCATTTGTATACATCATCTATATATATTTTTGTAGAATTAGTTAATCTAGGCAACACAACATTAAAACATATGTAAATAAATATATCCGACGTCGTTTTGTATGTTTCCATCTTTTTGTCACCTAGGTTAATATTTTGGTTATATAATAGGATCCAATTTCCATCTTTTTTTTATGTGTTCATCATATCCGCCGTATTTTTTTTCTTCCAAACATAGCCAAAACACATCTTAAGAAATTTTGGGATTATTCCAATGAATTAATGCAGAAACCTCGTATCTGATTCATTTTTTTTTTGTCAACCAAGCATTAACTTAAAAAAAGAATCCCATGGTTGGTTGTCCAAGCCGGAATGAAAGAGTTTACGAAGGAAGTTTAAGAGATAAGAGATCGCGAAGTTCGAGCGAGACAACCTGCCATTAAATCTGACGCAAGTGGAATCAGAGATAGGGAAAATAGTGGAAATGAATCCTTGAGCAAACTGAACACATCGAGAGGGAAAATAGTGGAAATGAATCCTTGAGCAAACTGAACACATCAAGCAGGTTGGAAAACACCGGCCAATCTTCAGGGGATTGCACTATCATGACTAGCTCAGCACAATCCATCTCGAAACGCTGATAAAGGTCTTATGGCCAACTTCAAGGCTTCTAGCTCCAAATGAAGGGGGAATGGGATCCGTCTAAAACACTTTGCTCCCAACAATAAGGTCTTCTCCTCACCATTGCAGCACCACCAACCCAAGCCTGAATTCACATATGTTGCTTTCCAAGAACGGTCAATCTAACAAAGAGGTAAATGATCATGGATAGCCGAGGGTGCAGATGGTCCCAACGAGGTCTGATTCAATTCTTTTACAGAAGGTGTGTGCTAATAAAACATAGTTTAAGATCTTTTACATTCAAATGATTTAACTGTTTTTATTATTTTTTTGCATTAATTTTTGGTTTTCTTATCACTGAATACTCTTTGATTATTTTATTATTAGTTCGATGGCTTGATGTTTTTGTTTTGCCTTATGAATTTTAAATGAAAAGATAAATAAATTCATCGAAATTTAATATAAAACATCTTCCAACTATAAAAAATCATTATATAAACAATCCGAGATCATCTTTAGTGGTGGAAAAATTATTTGTGATCTAAGACAATTTAATCAGAAAGATAATATACGAAACTTCTGGATATGGATCCAAATATTTTGATTTTTTAGAAACATGATATTCAGATTCGACTTGGATCTACTTCCAGTTTATTTTTCTATAATAATTTTTTTTATTATGACCCTGATAAATCTGCTATGTTTTAAATTTTTTATAAAAATATATATAAAATTATATATAATTTGATGAAACTTTTAATATAATTTATTTTCCTACAATTTTAAATTTTAAAAAGAGGGATACATATATTCAAAAGTCTTTAAGATTTTTTTTGTTTTTCAATTTTATGGTAATGGTCTTATTGTTCTTGAATTTGGGATCTATAGAAACAACTTTTTCTGTAATTAAAATAAACTGCCATAATAAAATAGAAAAATAAATTTTGACTAGAATTTTATATAATATAATGGTTAAATGACAAAAAATGTTAATTATTTGTTTCGCTTGTATGTGATGGGTGAAAATTAAGAAAACAAATCTGTAGAAGAAGGGAAAATATCTAAACACCATTAGGTTTGATTTGACCAAAAAAATTGTGTTACATGAATGTTAATAGATTTTGCATAATCTATAGATTCTCTCTTAATTTATTCTTTATTTGGCTTATATAAACTAAAAGAAAATTTACGTTTCCTTCATTTTACAATTTCATTATTGGGAGTCTTATTAAAAATAGACCAAAAAAATTATTAAGATAGGTCAAATCTTATTAAATTAAGAGAAATACCTTTATTATTTAGCCATAATTTTTATGACTGAAATGTTAGTCTGAATTTAACTTACCAAAACAATTATATATTTTTCTTGAATGGATGAAATATTAAGGAAAAATTGGGAAAAAAGGATCTTTTTAAAAACCTTTGTCCATCTACACTTTATTTTTGTAGGTTTGGTCATATAGGTTTTAATATGTTTTTTTAACCCAGTTTTACCCCCATTTTTAAAAAACCAAAAAAAGAAAATATAAATATATTTTCAAAGTGTTTTTATTTCCGAAAATAAGAAAACAAAATAGGAAACTTAAACCTCTAATTGATTGAGAGACTTCTACAACCATCAAAACCTTTTTTTTTGTTTCTCCTCTTTTACCAAGTCGTAAAAAAAAACAAACATCTGTGACATCGACGGTCGCGGCGACTGTCTTTGTCTTGTTGTTGCGATTCATCGACGGCGGTGAGTTTTTTTCCCTCCTTTGCTCATCTGGGCGAAGCTTCATTCTTGTTTCGTCCTCTTGTTGATTTGTTTTTCTCTTGTTCTTGCGATTCATCAATTTTTTTGTTTCCTCACTTTAATCGTTCAATGTCCTTTGCTTCTGTTCACATCATATGAAATTCGTATTCATATTGTAGTGTAAATCTTTTTAGGTTTCTCATCTTGATTTTGTTAGTTTTAAAAGTCTCAATTTTAATTGCATGTTGATTTAAGACCTTCCTTCACACCCTCATAGCTTTGCTTAATGAGATGTCCAATTGTTCATGCAGATGGAGTCCTACAAAATGAGTTTTTTTTTAAGGAGCACATCTATGGCTACCCACAAACTTGTTGATTTTAAAATATGTAGACGGTTGTAAACACTCAGCCCGAAGAATCCAACTACAAGCACTATCAATGCAGCGTATACACCACCATCTCTTATCAGATTTTGTAATCCTGTACTTGCAGTTATACTTCATTGCATACATTTCCATAGTAGCCTGTAATGCTTCCTTACTGCTAAAATATTTGTCCTTTTTTACCATTGAATCTTCCAACTTTGAACCAGCAGCATCACCAAGATTAGCATCAGTAGGTTTTTCTAATACATCATCAGACTGCTTATGTGAATTCCTTGAAATAATAGCTACTAATTTTCCCAGATCAACTCCCACATCATCATCATCACTTGTATCATGTGGGTCCTTATTCAAATCGAATTGGACTTTACTCCTATGATCATCAACTATTCCTTTGAACGTAACACACAACCGAATCATATTTTTCCTTTTCAGATATGCAAGAAATTTTTTCATTCCTCTATCATTTGTCAATACAACTGGAGGAGAATCAACTTTAACCTCTGAGGGTAAATAACTGAATTCCACATCAAACATACTTTGCTCTATTTCATAGTCTTCTGAAACCATCACCTTCAATTCTTCAAGAGACGTAGTGGGTTGCAAAGTCAGTAATCTCGCACGTTTTTCTTCATCATCAATAAATCTCCACTCTTTGTTGGCATCCAATCTCCATACACCACAAGTAACGTAGATTTGCATCATAATCAGGTAAATGAAAATTTCGTGGAAGGTGGAATAGAGGGTAAACAACAGATCAAGTTAGGTTAAGTCATGTAGAATGTCGATTTTTTATATATTTGTCTTTCTTCTAAATAATTAAGAATACACATTCTAAAATATATTAGAATAACATATCTATACAATAAATACAGAATCGTAACCATAAATTAAGATTATTTAAAAAATGGGAGAATTGGAAAAAGGACATTTTTAAAGAAAATTGTCCATATATACTTTAGTTTTTTAGGTTTGGTCATATAGGTTTTATAATAATTAAAACCCAGTTTTACCCTTAATTTTTTAAAAATGTAAATAAGAAAATACAAAAGAACTAATTTATTTACTAAAACAAATTTAAAAAATGGGGAATCCGAAACCTCTAATCAATTAAGAGGTTTTTACACTAAATCATGAAAACCCTTTTCCACAATCCCTCTTTCGCTTTTACCAAATCTTAGAAAGAAAAAAAAAACTGGGTTGTTAGACAATAATCCCCTTTTTAATAAAACGGAAGTACACAACATAGTTATTGTAGACTTTATATTTTTAATAAATGGTTACAAATTGTTACAAATAGGTTATAGATAGGTTATAGATTAATCCATATATTAATATTAATCGGTTACACATAAATATTAGGTATATTTCAAATTGATAATTGATATATTGATGGTAATAAAAAATCATGTATATTCCAAACTGTATTTTTGGAAGATTTTAGTCCTATATCACGTTGTTTCCAAATATCTTTAAACACAATATTACAAATTTATTTTTCACAGATTTTATCGATAGACCACAACGTTAACCAAAGATAGATTACGAAATTGATAGATTGATTGATTACAAGTTAAATCGTGGGGTTACAAGATAGATTACAAAATATAATTTAATCAGTGTTATAACACGGGTATTTATCTAGAATCATGAACAATATAAAACTTACAAAATAGGTGTCTTTTTTAAAGCCTTCATATTTAGCATATGATTTTATTGCATAATGTTTTATCCAAAAAAAAACCTTTAAAAACAATCACATAAATTATATTTTATTTAAAAATTACAATATAAATAAGATGAATTTTAACCCGTGCTCTAATATAGTGGTTTCTTATAACGTCTGTTATTCATGATTTGAACCATAGGTACGTATGGTGAGAATGCAGAAGAAGTAGCAAAGTTGGACGACTGGGTATGTCCTCAATGTAGAGGCATATGCATCTGCAGCGTGCGCAGGTAATTATACATGTCTTTGAAATATATTAGAGCTTTATCAATGAAATAAAATGGTTTGTGTGGATTTTACAGGACAAGCCGAGGGCTAAACCCCACTTGGATTTTGGTATTTAAAGCTAGAGCTTGTGGTTTGGCCTCAGTCGTTGAGCTTCTTGAAGTTGAAGGGCCTGATAAGTTTGCTTATCAGAGGAAGCCAAAACTGGTAACTATAATACAAATCCTGTTTTTAATGATCTTTAGCTTTTGTCTTTAATTATACTTACTTGATTAACATGGTTTAATTATGTAGATTGCTGCTTCCATTGAAGGTAGTAGTAGCAATAGTGAAACTGTTCCAGGGACAGAAGTGGAAATATTAGAATTGTGTTTTGTTAGTTTTCTAATATAAAAGAAGAGACTAATGATGTAATTGTTGCCAAGGAGAAGAAGGAAGTGGTGGGCAAGAGGAAAAGAGCCAAATCAAGTGACAAACTTAAAGAGGAGATTCAGTTTGAGGCTCCGGTAGTTCCTCAGGGTATAAGCTTGACTTGTGTATCAGGCATTGATATACCCACTGGAGAAGCTGGAAATGTATTCCAGTTTTTCGTGTTTTGCTCAGCCTTTGGAAACGTATGATCTATGATTACTCTCTTTAGCTTATTAACAACATATGGTCTGTAATGATTTTACTCTTAGTCTGATTCGTTTTTAACTTTTTTCATTGATAGGCTCTTTCTTTGAAGGAAGGACAAGCTGAAACTGTTGTTCGTGAGCTGTTTGTATGTGGGCATAACTGTTGGTGCGGGAATTGGCACCCCCAACATACCGATCTAAACCCGATTAGGGAAATCGGTTATATAAACTGGGAGTTCGGCCCCAAGTTGAAATCTGTCTTCGAAGGCCCAATAGAACTGAGAAGCCCAGTGCCGAGGTGAACCGACTTCCCAGCTCGCCTAGCGGCAGACTTGACAAGAAACAAGAAACTTTCCTAATCAGCTCGGCTGTGATTTGGAAAGTGGATATATTCTGTAAATCTAAAAAAACCTATAAATAGAGGGGAATCCCTCCTATTGTAATTCATCCAGCAATTAATACAAAAACCCTAGTTCTTCTTTGTTCTTGAGCAAAACCTGACTTGTTTTCCAAGAGATTTCTATTCCCCTTTGCTTATTTACTTTAATCCGATTTCTTAGAGAGATAGTGCTATTGAATTTGTTTCCCCCTTCAAACAAATTCATTGTGTGAAACTCAGTTTCTACAATTGGCGCCGTCTGTGGGGACACTAAGTTCTCAAGTCACTTATCTTTTAGATCTCTTTGGAATTCACCAAGCAAGTAAGACCATGTCTCTAGCATCCGACAACGGTGTCNATGCAGATGGAGTCCTACAAAATGAGTTTTTTTTTAAGGAGCACATCTATGGCTACCCACAAACTTGTTGATTTTAAAATATGTAGACGGTTGTAAACACTCAGCCCGAAGAATCCAACTACAAGCACTATCAATGCAGCGTATACACCACCATCTCTTATCAGATTTTGTAATCCTGTACTTGCAGTTATACTTCATTGCATACATTTCCATAGTAGCCTGTAATGCTTCCTTACTGCTAAAATATTTGTCCTTTTTTACCATTGAATCTTCCAACTTTGAACCAGCAGCATCACCAAGATTAGCATCAGTAGGTTTTTCTAATACATCATCAGACTGCTTATGTGAATTCCTTGAAATAATAGCTACTAATTTTCCCAGATCAACTCCCACATCATCATCATCACTTGTATCATGTGGGTCCTTATTCAAATCGAATTGGACTTTACTCCTATGATCATCAACTATTCCTTTGAACGTAACACACAACCGAATCATATTTTTCCTTTTCAGATATGCAAGAAATTTTTTCATTCCTCTATCATTTGTCAATACAACTGGAGGAGAATCAACTTTAACCTCTGAGGGTAAATAACTGAATTCCACATCAAACATACTTTGCTCTATTTCATAGTCTTCTGAAACCATCACCTTCAATTCTTCAAGAGACGTAGTGGGTTGCAAAGTCAGTAATCTCGCACGTTTTTCTTCATCATCAATAAATCTCCACTCTTTGTTGGCATCCAATCTCCATACACCACAAGTAACGTAGATTTGCATCATAATCAGGTAAATGAAAATTTCGTGGAAGGTGGAATAGAGGGTAAACAACAGATCAAGTTAGGTTAAGTCATGTAGAATGTCGATTTTTTATATATTTGTCTTTCTTCTAAATAATTAAGAATACACATTCTAAAATATATTAGAATAACATATCTATACAATAAATACAGAATCGTAACCATAAATTAAGATTATTTAAAAAATGGGAGAATTGGAAAAAGGACATTTTTAAAGAAAATTGTCCATATATACTTTAGTTTTTTAGGTTTGGTCATATAGGTTTTATAATAATTAAAACCCAGTTTTACCCTTAATTTTTTAAAAATGTAAATAAGAAAATACAAAAGAACTAATTTATTTACTAAAACAAATTTAAAAAATGGGGAATCCGAAACCTCTAATCAATTAAGAGGTTTTTACACTAAATCATGAAAACCCTTTTCCACAATCCCTCTTTCGCTTTTACCAAATCTTAGAAAGAAAAAAAAAACTGGGTTGTTAGACAATAATCCCCTTTTTAATAAAACGGAAGTACACAACATAGTTATTGTAGACTTTATATTTTTAATAAATGGTTACAAATTGTTACAAATAGGTTATAGATAGGTTATAGATTAATCCATATATTAATATTAATCGGTTACACATAAATATTAGGTATATTTCAAATTGATAATTGATATATTGATGGTAATAAAAAATCATGTATATTCCAAACTGTATTTTTGGAAGATTTTAGTCCTATATCACGTTGTTTCCAAATATCTTTAAACACAATATTACAAATTTATTTTTCACAGATTTTATCGATAGACCACAACGTTAACCAAAGATAGATTACGAAATTGATAGATTGATTGATTACAAGTTAAATCGTGGGGTTACAAGATAGATTACAAAATATAATTTAATCAGTGTTATAACACGGGTATTTATCTAGAATCATGAACAATATAAAACTTACAAAATAGGTGTCTTTTTTAAAGCCTTCATATTTAGCATATGATTTTATTGCATAATGTTTTATCCAAAAAAAAACCTTTAAAAACAATCACATAAATTATATTTTATTTAAAAATTACAATATAAATAAGATGAATTTTAACCCGTGCTCTAATATAGTGGTTTCTTATAACGTCTGTTATTCATGATTTGAACCATAGGTACGTATGGTGAGAATGCAGAAGAAGTAGCAAAGTTGGACGACTGGGTATGTCCTCAATGTAGAGGCATATGCATCTGCAGCGTGCGCAGGTAATTATACATGTCTTTGAAATATATTAGAGCTTTATCAATGAAATAAAATGGTTTGTGTGGATTTTACAGGACAAGCCGAGGGCTAAACCCCACTTGGATTTTGGTATTTAAAGCTAGAGCTTGTGGTTTGGCCTCAGTCGTTGAGCTTCTTGAAGTTGAAGGGCCTGATAAGTTTGCTTATCAGAGGAAGCCAAAACTGGTAACTATAATACAAATCCTGTTTTTAATGATCTTTAGCTTTTGTCTTTGATTATACTTACTTGATTAACATGGTTTAATTATGTAGATTGCTGCTTCCATTGAAGGTAGTAGTAGTAATAGTGAAACTGTTCCAGGGGCAGAAGTGGAAATATTAGAATTGTGTTTTGTTAGTTTTCTAATATAAAAGAAGAGACTAATGATGTAATTGTTGCCAAGGAGAAGAAGGAAGTGGTGGGCAAGAGGAAAAGAGCCAAATCAAGTGACAAACTTAAAGAGGAGATTCAGTTTGAGGCTCCGGTAGTTCCTCAGGGTATAAGCTTGACTTGTGTATCAGGCATTGATATACCCACTGGAGAAGCTGGAAATGTATTCCAGTTTTTCGTGTTTTGCTCAGCCTTTGGAAACGTATGATCTATGATTACTCTCTTTAGCTTATTAACAACATATGGTCTGTAATGATTTTACTCTTAGTCTGATTCGTTTTTAACTTTTTTCATTGATAGGCTCTTTCTTTGAAGGAAGGACAAGCTGAAACTGTTGTTCGTGAGCTGTTTGTATGTGGGCATAACTGTTGGTGCGGGAATTGGCACCCCCAACATACCGATCTAAACCCGATTANTAATACAAATCCTGTTTTTAATGATCTTTAGCTTTTGTCTTTGATTATACTTACTTGATTAACATGGTTTAATTATGTAGATTGCTGCTTCCATTGAAGGTAGTAGTAGTAATAGTGAAACTGTTCCAGGGGCAGAAGTGGAAATATTAGAATTGTGTTTTGTTAGTTTTCTAATATAAAAGAAGAGACTAATGATGTAATTGTTGCCAAGGAGAAGAAGGAAGTGGTGGGCAAGAGGAAAAGAGCCAAATCAAGTGACAAACTTAAAGAGGAGATTCAGTTTGAGGCTCCGGTAGTTCCTCAGGGTATAAGCTTGACTTGTGTATCAGGCATTGATATACCCACTGGAGAAGCTGGAAATGTATTCCAGTTTTTCGTGTTTTGCTCAGCCTTTGGAAACGTATGATCTATGATTACTCTCTTTAGCTTATTAACAACATATGGTCTGTAATGATTTTACTCTTAGTCTGATTCGTTTTTAACTTTTTTCATTGATAGGCTCTTTCTTTGAAGGAAGGACAAGCTGAAACTGTTGTTCGTGAGCTGTTTGTATGTGGGCATAACTGTTGGTGCGGGAATTGGCACCCCCAACATACCGATCTAAACCCGATTAGGGAAATCGGTTATATAAACTGGGAGTTCGGCCCCAAGTTGAAATCTGTCTTCGAAGGCCCAATAGAACTGAGAAGCCCAGTGCCGAGGTGAACCGACTTCCCAGCTCGCCTAGCGGCAGACTTGACAAGAAACAAGAAACTTTCCTAATCAGCTCGGCTGTGATTTGGAAAGTGGATATATTCTGTAAATCTAAAAAAACCTATAAATAGAGGGGAATCCCTCCTATTGTAATTCATCCAGCAATTAATACAAAAACCCTAGTTCTTCTTTGTTCTTGAGCAAAACCTGACTTGTTTTCCAAGAGATTTCTATTCCCCTTTGCTTATTTACTTTAATCCGATTTCTTAGAGAGATAGTGCTATTGAATTTGTTTCCCCCTTCAAACAAATTCATTGTGTGAAACTCAGTTTCTACAATTGGCGCCGTCTGTGGGGACACTAAGTTCTCAAGTCACTTATCTTTTAGATCTCTTTGGAATTCACCAAGCAAGTAAGACCATGTCTCTAGCATCCGACAACGGTGTCACCAACGCAACTGCTCCGCAACAAGACGACCCGGTCACCGGAGCTACGACTTGCAGGATGTCGCCACGGATCCACCTGCCGATGCGGCCGCCGCATGTGTCTATGTCCGGGCACGCGCCTGCCGCATGTGTCTATGTCCGGGCACGCGCCCGCCGCACATCAGAGAACCCAGCGGACGACTCAACGACACCTTCCGACGGGGTGGAGGACGCCGAGGCACCCCACCACGGAACCGAGGAGCCTGACGAAGTGCTACCTGTTGATGGATCTGTCGCTAGTCAGACTTCATCCGCACAAATCGCGCAACCTCCCTAGCTTGTCTCTGTGGGTGACCTCCGCCATGTATTCGGAACGATCTCTCATGATCTCTTCTAAGCGATATCTGACACAAACCGACAGATGGATGCGATAGAGCGCAGCGTGCCCCCTCCACTCCAGCAAAGCGCAGTACCGCCACAAGTAGCACGAAGGAACGGACCCCTAAACCGACAGTTGTTTAGCAACCCGCCACCTTCGGCCATCCGATCTCAAAACCAATACGCACCCTCGGTGCTAGCCTCTTGGGCGTAACACCACATCGGGCAATCCTCTCAGAGGAATCCGATTCCCGCTCCCTATTCCGAATTAGAAGAAATTCATCTTAAAATCCGGGATATGGGATCCCTCCTCCACTGGGCCGTGAGTACGACCCCAGAGATCCACAGGATTATCAAGGCCACGCAGCGGACCCCGTTCACTAGATGAATCCTGGAGACATACATCCCAGCCGTAAAGATAAGGCTGCCGACCTATGAAGGGACGAATAACCCAGTGCAGCACATGACCTCTTTCATGGCTACCGTATCCAAGGCCAGGTTAACCGAAGAACAGAAGGACGCTGGTCAATTTCAGCTATTCGTCGAAAGCCTAATAGGGAACGTACTAACCTGGTTCTCTCGAATCCCGGCGAACTCGATTGACAACTTCGCCCAGCTGTCAACAGCCTTCCTGCGGAACTACCGGGTTTTCATAGAACGCGGTAATTCTAGCACCGAGTTATGGGAGATAGTCCAGGAGCCTGGCGAACCTCTGCGACAATATCTTACCAGATTCAAGGAAAAGTATGCTAGCATCTCGGTCACCAAAGACATTGCGATTGCCGCATTCAAGAAAGGGCTCATTCCCGGATCGCCCTTGCAAGTGGATCTCAATATCCAGGAAGCCAAGGATTTTGATGATGCGCATCATCGGGGGTCTCGTTACGCATACGTCGAGGAGGACGAGGAGAAGCAGACCGCGAAGGCCCCTCCCGCACGTACAGCTTCGGCAAAAGAGAAAAGCCGAGACGGTTACCAAGAGCCCCAGAAGCATCACGACCCAAGAGATCCAAAGCGTGGGGTGGTCAATGCGGTCTCCGAAGATGGAGGACAGGACAACACGCCTCCAGACGCACAAGAGGAGCTGTACTGCAATTTCCACATGTTCGGAGGCCACTCCACGGACGAGTGCAAGCATCTGTCCAATTACTTATTCGAGAAGTATTTGTCGAGCGAGATCAAAGCTGTCTATCAGCCTAAACCTTCCTGCGGTGGTCGCGGAGGTAGAGGTCGCGGAGGAAGATTCGATCGACCCAACCCTGGGCGAGGTCAGAAGGGTAATAACCACCCAAATAACAAGCCGAGCGACCTACAACAGCCACCTCCCGTCGCACAGCAGAATCCAGCGCCAATGGAAAGACTCCTGGGACCACCCAAGCGCCAGAAAGGACAACAAACCGAGCAAACCCCACCTCGGGGTCGTATCTCCATGATTATTAGTCAGACAGATGAATGCAAGGATTCCGTCCGAGCCCTGAAAAAGCGAGCACATCAGATCTGTAGCATTCAGGCGATCTCCGAGGAGGACACGCTTAGTGCAGACCCCATCACGTTCACAACCGAGGACACTAAAGGAATCCACCATCCTCATAACGACCCACTGGTCGTGGAAGTCACAATGGGCGAGTTCGATGTAGAGCGAGTCTTAGTGGATACCGGCAGCACGGTGAATGTCCTATTCTAGCAGACGTTGGAGAAAATGGGCGTGACACCGGAGCAAATCAAACCAGAATCTAGGACGCTGACAGGATACGACGGTGTGGCCAAAATGTCCATGGGCGATGTGAAATTGCAAGTCTGCGCTGGTGGCGTAACGCGGAAGACCAAGTTCATGGTCATAGACGCCCCGCCAATTTACAACGCCATTCTAGGTTCACCCTGGATCTATTCGATGCAAGCAGTCCCTTCCACCTATCACCTTTGCGTTAAATTTCCAACTGCCACTGGGATTTACACGCTATACAGCGATCAGAAGATGGCCAGGACCTGCTCTGTTCTCGAGAAGAAGCAACGGCGGAAGAATGACGCATAGCAATTACAGGGCGAGGATCACTTAGTCGATCCTCATAAGCCGGAGCGAGATCGGCTAAAGGCCACACGATGTCAACGTAGACAAAACGGACCCCTCTCGGACGGTTGGAATTGGGGCCAAACTCAAAGATCAGATCAAAACCGAACTGATAGCTTTCCTGAAATCCAGATCCTCGACGTTTGCTTGGCCCACTAAGGACATGGTTGGTATTGATCCATCGGTTACTTGCCATAAACAAAATGTTGACCCCATTTTCAAACCAGTTTGGCAAAAACGCTTACGTCTCGGCATTGATCGGGCAAAGGCGGTACAAGACGAAGTCGAGCGACTCTTGAAAGCCGATCAGATAATGGAAGTGCAATACCCTGATTGGCTGGCAAACCTGGTGGTGGTCAAAAAGAAGAACGGGAAGTGGAGAGTCTGCGTTGATTTCACTGACCTCAACAAGGCGTGTCCTAAGGACTGTTTTCCCTTACCTTACATCGATCGACTCGTAGAAGCCACCGCAGGGAACCAGCTACTCTCGTTCATGGACGCGTTCTCCAGCTACAATCAGATTGCAATAAGCCCAGCCGATCGCAAAAAAACCGCGTTCATCACCGATAGAGGAACCTACTGCTACAAAGTAATGCCGTTTGGGCTGAAGAACGCCGGGGCGACTTATCATTGTTTGGTCAATACGATGTTCGCCAACCTTTTAGGGAAGACAATGGAAGTCTACATCGACGATATGTTAGTCAAATCCCTCATAGAAGAACAGCATATCCATCATCTCGCCAAATGCTACGACATCTTGGATCAATTCCAGATGAAGCTAAACCCGACCAAGTGCATTTTTGGGGTGACTTCGGGGGAATTCTTAGGATATATCATCACCGAGCGCAGAATCGAAGAAACCCGAAGCAAATTGAAGCAGTATTGGGGTTACCGTCTCCGACCAATAAACGAGAGCACAATGCCTAACAGGTCAAATAGCGGCGCTGAATCGGTTCATCGCCCGATCAACGGACAAATGTCTCCCTTTTTACCAGCTCCTCTAGAGTAATAAAGATTTTCATTGGGACCACGCCTGCGAGGTCGCCTTCGGACAACTCAAGGAGTATTTGACCAGTCAGCCGGTACTAGTCAAGCCCGAGGAGGGGGAGACATTATACCTCTACGTCTCTATCTCCAGTTCGGCAGTTAGCGGGGTGCTGGTCCGGGATGATCGCGGCGATCAGCGACCAATCTTTTACATAAGCAAGGCTCTCAACGACGCGGAGACACGTTATCCAACCTTGGAGAAGTTGGCTCTCACCTTGATCGTCGCCGCGCGGAAGCTCCGGCCTTATTTCCAGTCGCACTCCATCATTTTGTACACTGATCAACCACTCCGGACTATTCTTCACAGCCCCCTTCAGTCCGGGCGGACTGCAAAATGGGCGATCGAGCTAAGCGAGTACGACAACGAATTTCGTTCTCGTCCGAGCCTAAAATCACAGGTCCTAGCAGACTTCATCACAGAGCTGTCTTCCGAACTTGAAGAAACCATACCTAAGGAGGAACATTCGACGTTGTTCACCGACGGCTCTTCCTCCAATCAGGGATCCGGCGTTGGGATTATTCTCTGATCGCCAATCGGCGAGGTCCTCGAACAGGCGTTGAAACTTGGCTTCAGGGCATCGAACAACGAAACTGAATACGAAGCCGTCGGACTGGTTGGCACAAGGGCTGGGGGTTACGAGCATCCAAGTTTTTTGCGACTCACAGCTAGTGGTTAGCCAATTAAGTTGAGAATATGACGCTAGGAACGAGCTTATGGGGGCGTATCGCCAATTACTCCAAACTCTCTCGGAGCAGTTCGCCTCGTTTGAGTTGATCCATGTCCCGAGGAGCGAAAACGCATCCGCAGACGCTCTCGCCGCCCTGGCAAATTGTTCCGACCCGGGCTTGCGACGAATGGTCCCGGTTGAATGCATCGAAACGCCTAGCATCGATCATACCGATCTGACGTGGAACCAATCGAAGTCGACGAGCCTGTTCAAGAATCCGCGGGTATAGCGCAACCCCCAGTCGACTGGCAGCTCGAGATCAAAATGTACATCGAGGATGGCAAGGTCCCAGAAGATTGCTGGCAAGCTCGACGGTTGAAAGCCCGATGTACGCATTACGCCATGATAAGGGGTAGCCTTTTCCGACGCAGTTCGTCCGGAGCCCTACTCATCTATGTTGATCGAGCAGAGGCAGAACGAATAATAACGGAGGTTCACGAAGGTGACAGTGGCAACCACTCCAAAGGACGCGCGCTCGCATTGAAAATAAAAAAGGACGGCCATTATTGGCCAACCATGGTCGCTGACTGTGCGGCATTCTCGGCGAAGTGCGAAGCCTGTCAACGACACGGACCGATGAAACATGTACCTCTCGAACTGCTAAATACCGTTACTGCACCATATCCCTTCATGCGTTGGGAAATGGACCTCGTTGGCCCATTGCCTCCGTCAAAATCAAAGCGGTTCCTTTTGGTCTTGACCGATTATTTCACCAAGTGGGTAGAGGCTGAATCGTTTCACAAGGTGCAATCGTTGGACGTTACCAACTTCATTTGGAAGAATCATCTGCCCCCACGGGCTCCCATATGAGATCATCACTGATAATGGAACTCAGTTCACCTCGCTCATCACCAAACGCTTTCAAAGAAAGTGGGGGATACGGTTAAGCACCTCGACCCCCCCCCCCCC
>NC_025689.1:27281530-27318670 GCF_000633955.1 Camelina sativa
CCCCCCCCGATACCCTCAGGGGAACGGTCAAGCCGAAGCCACAAACAAGACCATAATAGAATGATTGAAGAAACGCCTCGGACGAAGAAAAGGAGCTTGGGCAGATCAACTTGATGGCGTACTTTAGTCCTACCGGACTACCCCGCAGCGAGCTACGGGGCAGTCTCCATTCTCATTAGCCTATGGTATCAAAGCATTGGCTCCAGCCGAGGCTGGAGTGCTAACGCTTCGCCGCACTATGTTGGTCGACGGTTCCAAGCTCAACGACAACATGATGCTCAATCACATTGACTTCGCCGAAGAGTTACGCGATCAAGCCCTGGTCCGAATCCAGAACTATCAAAATGCCGCGGCCAAGTACTATAACAAAACTGTCCGCCAGCGACGTTTCAACGAGGGCGACCTAGTGCTGCACAAAGTTTACGAGAATACTAAGGAGATAAACGCCGGTAAACTTGGTGCTCGTTGGGAGGGGCCATACCTTATCTCCAAAGCAGTTTGCCCCGGAGTTTACGAGCTTTTGACCATGGAGGGTACGCAGGTCAAAAACCCGTGGAACGCGGCTTATCTTAAACGTTATTATTACTAGGTCATTTGATAGATCTCGGTTTTGAAAACGCTTGTACTATGAACTACCACTGGCTTGATCCCAATTTTGGGTACGTAGATAGCCCCCGATTTCTTTGATTAGATTTTGCGGGCAAAGCTGAAAAAATAATAAAATTTCTTTTCACCAAAGAGAAATCTTTATTTCGATTTAAGTACCAAGTCAGTTCGGCATCTCGCCAGATAAAAGAGCAATCTTTTACTTCCGCATATCGCCAACATAAAGAAAACAACAACAAAAAGCAACGGAAATTTAAAGATTTTGTTGATGTGGAGAACACCGGTCCCAATAGACGAAATGACTAGCCTTCTGATCTCAGGGAGCCGGTGCGAAGTGGGACCTCCCTCCTGTGATCTCAACCTCCTCGGTGATTCACAGGCGCAGAGCTCGAGAGGTCGGACTCCAGTGGATCTTCGACGATCAGACCTTCGAGATAGGATCGCCAGCTTTGATGCTCTCGCCAACCTGCAGGCACCTCCACACCTCTGGCCACCATTTCTTCGAGGAAAGCACATGGGCCTTCTACGGTGTTGCTCTCCCGGAAATGGTGGTCTATGGTTTCCAGATGGAGGATGTACCGTCGTAGCCTCTCTATGCGACTCCTGTATATCAGAACTTCTTCGATATGCAGGTTTTCCGATTCGCCCAGCGGTTCGTAGTCACCTTCTGGCAGGTCGGGTATCAAGGCTCTGGCAACCTGTCTTTCACATCGGTCACAGTCAACAAGCAGTCGGGTCATACGCCAGTTCGCCAAGTAGAAGCGAGCAGCGATGAGCTCGTCAAGAACCTAGATGGTTCCTTCTAGACGGCAGAGCTGGAAGATAAGGTCGTTTTTCAGACGAAATGCCCTGATATACGAACTCATCCTTTGACACCCTGCTCGGTAGACGCGGATCTCTCTCTGTAATGGATCCTCCTCAATTTCTGCAATGAGCTCATGAGATGGAGACAGAACCGTCTCTTCCAGGGGGAGGGCAACATTCGAAGCTTCTGGCTCGAATCCACTGACGCCGGCGGCATTCAGCTCTCAAACTCGCCTCAACCATGCGGATCGAGTTGTGATAGGCATGCTTTGCTGTTTATCTTTCTTATGTTTGGATGTGAGGTGCTCAGCATACCTCCTTTCTTCCTATTTATAGTGAGAAAGGGGGAGAAAAATGCTGCGTCCCGAAATTCTCGCACCAATCAGATCGTAGGAGGATACGCGCTGCATTGTGAAACCGCGTCTGCATTTAAAATGACGCGATTACGCCTCGGGAATGAGCAAAAAAAAAATGGACCACTACGTCCACCCAGTTCGGAACCGAACGGATCGACATCCCGGCCAGATGATCGACATTATTAATTATCCAATGCGAGATAAATCAAACCCAGAGAATTCTTTTTGAATTGTTTTGATAACTCGACGAGAGATAAGCCGAACCCAGAGAATTTTTTTCAATTGTTTCGTAAGTTCCAGTTCGGACGGATATAAGCCGAACCCAGAGTTTTAAATTTTGCCTTTCGACCTCTGAATTGGAACAAAGAAGGTAAGCCGAAGTTCTGTACTTTGCCCTTTGCCAAAGCGCATGGACAATAAGGTTAAATTACCCTCATAAGGATTACTCAGTGTAAGCCGGGAGACGTCCTGCCTAGTGTAAATTTCCGAATATAGTGAAAACTTTATTTATTGCAAACATAAATTGTCCAAACGCGACAACATCCTTAATATAAATATAAAAAGAAAAACGACGAATGGCTCAAATCGCCAGTTACAAGCACATCAGTTATCCAGAGCAAGCCCTGTTGCGATCTTTCGAGTGTCTACTTTAAGGCGCTTTGGCATGGGCCATAGTAGCTGAAGTCATGTTCTCTCCCATTCATCAGGACGTGATTCAAGTGCCATGAACTTCTGTTCGGCCTCGTCAAGGCGACCGATGGTTCTTTTCCTCTTCACCCTCAAGGTGGCGATCTCGGCTTCCAGTACAGCTAAACAGTCGTCGATTTCATTCTTCTTCTTGCGATGATAGTAAAGTTTGTGGGATTGTTCCCAGTGCACAGATTCGATCTGCACACAAGATTGTCGATTAGAACTAAAACTTAGAGGAGACTGACACAGGTAAAGTTAGAAAGGGTTAGCAAACAAAGGCGTGAGCTGCAGCAGCCTCTACGTTGTTGGCGTGTTTGTTCATATAGAACGGCTTCACCTCGAAGGGCATGAATTCGCCACCCAGGGAGAAACCTTGTTCGCTTGGTGTTGAGTTTGTCGAATGCTACCATTCGTTACAATATTCGATCAAGCACGACGGCATATCTGCCACCCTGTCCAGTCCATTTTCAATCCAAAATCTTGGATGGAATTCGAGCAGCTTAAGTTTGAATAGCAATTCGTTTCGCGACTGTTCTGTCGCGGCTAGCCGATTACGATACTCGGAATGGCGTTCTTTGATGCAAGAGAGGAAGGTCTCTAAATCCGACCTCGCTTCCGGCTTGACGCGGAACATCAGCATCCACGGAGCTCGAATATTCGGGTAATAGGACATCCCTCTTTCAATGGCTTATGAGTTCGAGAATGTCGGGACATTGTTTCCGACTTTGGCTTCGGGATCAACACTGCCTATAGAACTTGGCATCTTGGAATTGCTTTGTCCGCTTAAAACTGCGATCAATTATAGGCGTAGTCGTTTCACTTCAGACTCAAACCTTTTTCAGCTCGGACTTCTCATCCTCCAAAACTTTTCCCCGCGATTCCAGCTCGGAAATTTTTGCTTCCAAGTGCTTGTTGTTTTCTTCCTTATTCGCAAGAAGGCCCTTCAGTTCCTTGATTCAGCCGTCTTTCGACTTGTTCGCTTCCTGGAGGTTGTCTAGGCATTCCTTCATCTTGTTGAATTCGAACTCCGAGGACGCCATCGATTTAACTCGCTTATCGTACATAAGAGTGAGCGCACTGGCGTAGGCGGCGGTCTGCATGTTAAACAAAGTAAGGTGGAGAGAAGTAGAAAAAAAATGATATGAAATTGCGAGATAAGATAAAGGGGGATGTGACTTAAACCTGAAGGGCGGACTGCGCAACTTTGAGGTATTGATCCTTAAATTCCAGCTTGTCGACCGGCGGCAACATGACTGAGGATACCTTCAGATGCCTGCACAATTCCCTAGCAGCTGCCTGATTACAAACGAGAGGACCGTCCCTGAATTAATCGAAGGTAAATTGTTCCGAACGATTATTTTCTCGCTCAACTCGGAAGCGGTCACATGATTCGAGTCCTGCCTCTTCCGTGGAACGCTTTTGGCCTGTTTCTTGGTCAGAGCTTTTTCCCTTGCCCTTATCCTTATTATCCTTTTTGGACATTTTCTTTTTGGAACCGCTGCTCGGTTCGGGGGCGAGTTATTCTGAAATAACGGACTCAACCGGTGGAGGCGGAAGTGAGTCGTTGGGAACTACATTTTCGTGGCCGAGATCAGGGGCTATCAAGCTATCGTCAAGGCTCTCAATGTCGACGAACTCGCTTCCCGTCTGCTCAGACTCAAGATCAATGACCAGCTCGTTTTTCAGAGTTATGGTTTGGAGCATCCTGGCTTCGACAATTGTGGTTGCTGGGACTTCGGAAGTTTGACCCAGTGAACCCGCGAAACTCGAAAACTTGGTTTTCGACTTGTCCATGGCTTCCTCAACACGACGTCTGGTAATAAAATCCCAGCTACGATCAACTCCTGCGAAAAGCGTGTCCCTGATTTGTTGGAATTCGGGAGTTAATGTCCGAGTTGAGGTAGGGTGAACTGCAAAAATATTAAAAATTAAGATTAGGTCATAAAAGGAGTGTCCGATTCGACAAAACAAGGAACGAGATGATATGAGGCGAGTTGTTCCACACTCTTCGCCGACCGCATTTCGGATTTTCAAAAGAACGGTCATCAACTCGGACAAAGAAATAGAGAGCTCTCAACTTCTTGAAATTGCTAACTTTCTCACCGGGGACGAAGTTATGAGCTGGCTTCGTATTAACCATCCATGAGGGGCTCCCTTGAGAATTTTTAAAATTTGTTAAATGCTCGAAGCATTCAACTCCGAGGTAATTTCTGGTTTCGGCCGCAATGGTAAGAGAGGCGACGAAGTTTCAGATACTTCCTTGGGAGAGCTGACATATCGGGATTTGGCGACGATGGGTGTATCTAGTGAGCAGGCTAGGAAGAGGAAACCACAACCGGCATTTGGAGAAGAAACCCTCATATAAATAGATAAACCCTTTAAGCGGGTTCCATGGACGTTGGTGCTCTCCGGGAATGATGATGTAGACACCGCAGTCCCGTTAATCGCATGAATTCAACATTGTGCGAACGGTTTCGATATTGCTGGTCGTCTTCTCGCCTCCAATCCGGCTTCGATGATCTAGGCGAGGAAGAATGTCCTCAATCATGATTTCCTCTGATGCGAGTTGAGCTTCCTCTTCATTCAAATTGTCTGATGGAAGATAAGAAACTGATGCAGCATTGCCATGATTCCCGCGGTTCTCCTCATCAGTTAAAGAAGGAACCTCCAGGGTAGGAATTTTGTCTGATCTGGGTCTCGAAGAACATTCGGCATTTTCTTCAGATCTATTGAGCATATCGCCTCAGTCCGATCTGATGGTCTGGGGAAGTTTTTTGTTGGAATTTTTGCGGATGAGTGGATCGCTTTCCGTGGCAGACGAGGAGATCATGGCCGAGGTGAAAGATATTGCAGATCGCCGAAGAGTGTGGAAGAAATTTCACGAAAATAATAATAAATTAAATAAGAAAGATGAGAGAGAACAGAGCAAATACCTTCAATGGTTTGGCGAAAAGTGAAAATGAAGAACGGGGTCGAGTATTTATAGAAGTGAGTGGACGGCAACCCTACGCGGAGTCATAATGACCTACCCAACCTACGCAACTTTTCAGCTTCCGAGCTGACAGAAGCAACGGATCGGACACGTGTCACCTTTCTAATGGATAACGGAGTGGTGAGACGATGCAGGTGATTAGATTCGGTTTTCCTTACGAATTAGATCAGATATTCTTTTCCTATTGTCCGGACATTCGAATTAACTTCTGAATGTACCAAACTGGGGGGGGGACTAATTGTTGGTGCGGGAATTGGCACCCCCAACATACCGATCTAAACCCGATTAGAGAAACCAGTTATCTAAACCGGGAGTTCGGTCCCAAGGTGAAATCTGTCTTCGAAGGCCCAATAGAACTGAGAAGCCCAGTGCCGAGGTGAGGAACCGACTTCCCAGCTCGCCGAGCGGCATACCTGACAAGAAACAAGAAACTTTTCTAATCAGCTCGGCTGTGATTTGGAATGTGGATATATTATGTAAATCTAACAAAACTTATAAATAGAGGGGATTCTCTCCTATTGTAATCCATCCAGCAATTAATTCAAAAACCCTAGTTCTTCTTTGTTCTTGAGCAAAACCTAACTTGTTTTCCAAGAGATTTCAGTTCCCCTTTGCTTATTTACTTTGATCCGATTGCTTAGAGAGATAGTGCTATTGAATTTGTTTCCCCCTTCAAACAAATTCATTGTGTGAAACTTAGTTTCTACAGTAACACAAGGAGAAACCAATACTGCCCTATTGTCCAGATGATGATCCAGTTGTTGGATTTAATATCACATCAAAGAGAGATGTATGAGTCTATATAAATGTATACACATGTTTGTTTTCTTGCTCAAGTTTGTGATGCATTTGAATTTTATATTACAGGTCCTTGACTCTAAGTGCAACTGACAGCAGTTGGTTCACTGCTATCGGAGAGATCCTATCGCAGTCAGAAGTTTTGAGTGATGAGTTCCCTCCTGAAAATTTTGTAGCGGGTGTCACTGAATACGAGAAGATGGATGTATCGAGAAGGCTCAAGCTTCTAAATTTCTTATGTGATGAATCACTTAGCACAAAGTATGTGTATCTTTATATATACGCCAATATCAATTTTTTCTTGTACGTAGTTTTTATGTTTCGTTTTGAGATACCTCATGTGTGTAATTTTCTCAGGGTAATGAGAGATTACATAAAAAGCGAAATTGAAGAGAAAAACAGAAAAAAGAAGCTCAAGAAAAGTTTGCAGCAGCAAAGGAAAAGGTATTTTCTAAAATCTCTTTGTTGTGCTAAAGCTCATTTTGTCTTTATAGGAGAAGAAGCTCAAACAGAAGATGCAAGATGATGTTGCCAAAGCCATTATGGAGAAAAATGGAGCTCCATTGTCCATTGAGGAACATAACGTAGTCATGTCTCAAATAAGAGCCGAAGCTAAAGAAGCTCATGATGAGATGATGGAAGCAAAAGGCATGACATCTCAACTTAAGTCTAAATCCTTAGACTCAATTTGCTTTATATATTGTTGTCTAATATGTTTGTTGTCTTTAACGTGACAAATTCTATTTACAGTGACGCGTATATGTGATGCAAGTAGAACTAAACCAATTATATTGTATGATAATGGTCTTGTTCTTTGGAAAATCAAGTGCTATGAAGAAGAACCAAATTTTTGCTTCAAGGTTTGAAATTTTGCTTAACGTACGTTTTTAAATATGTTTTGTTATGCAAATGTGTTTAGTAATTTAATCTCAATCTTATTAATATGCAGATCTAGGAACATTTGATGATTTATGTCCACATGAAAGATGGTTAGCTTATAAGCCTGAACATAAATCAGAGATAGAGAGATATATCTCTTACAAGAGGTATATATATCGTTGAGAGAGTACTGTTGATTTTATTTGGGTATAGCCTATTTTGTGATTCGATATGTGAGAATTGACCTCTGATAAACCGTATAGCTGTTTTGTGAACTCGTTTTAAGTAATTTGTTATTTTGGAACATTATAAGAGTGATCAAATGGTTTTCTTGTATTTCTCTTCACAGACCAAGCAAAAGCAGAAAGGAGCCAAACCTGTAACGCTGCCTTCTGTGCAAGGGCACAATAGCAAGTGGATTGTCATAGACTATGGTTCGTGTTTGTATATACAAGTGTTGGTTTCTTTTTTAATATTTCTGTGTAGTTTTGTTGGCTGTAATTCTCTGGATACCGTGTAGGAAAGTTTGTATTCCATGCACTTGATGGAGATTGTACTAGGAAGTATGTCTTTTATTTTAAATTGTTATGCCTCTTTGATGCTACTAATTTTGGTATGAGGATATGTGAAGGACTGTCTCTTGAGTAGTTGATTGTATTGATTTGAACCTAGCCAGTTATTAGATAACATCTCCGTCGTATGTGACTCTCTTGCTATTATATATATAGAATCTATTACAATGGGGTTATTATTCTATTTTTGTATATCTGCTTATGACAAAACAATTTAGTAATTTTATAACGCGCGCCTAGGTTTATATTGTCTATATTGATGCTAATGAAACCTTCTTTTTTTTTTTTGGTTGCAGGATCTCCAGAACGCCCAGCTAAAGACTAACGTGAGTTCTTGATCCTGTTCGATGGATATACAATCTTCTCGAGTCTATCGGGTTGAGAATAGGATCTTAAAGCCTATTGTGAATTTCTTATTCCTGTTTTCTTTAGTCATTTATCTATTTTTGTTTCCTTTTTTAATAAGGAAAAGGAACAATTTGTCTCTCCTAATCAAAAAAGGAAAACGAATTAAGCCCTCTCTCTCTCTATATATATAGATATAATAATAATGGGAAATGGCCAAACTGGAAACAGTACTCTTGAATCTTAACAACAACAAAAACGTGGTATCATCCTCTCTGTTCTCGTCTTCTTCGTCTATAAGGAAATCTAGGAAAACAAGAATTTACCTCGATTCTGTAGATGCAGTTGCCGCAGCAGTATGTTTGTTTAACAAGGTCCTGCTAGGACACAGAGCTTTGTATCTGAGGATAGACGAGTGGAGAGTAGCGAGAAAGCGCAGCTGACATAGAAAGTCCGATTTGGATGGAATAAGAAGATAAAGCAGAATCGAGAGAGAAGATATATGAATAATATCGTTCGCAATGGTTAAGGAAAGTGAGATTGTGGCAAACAAGAAATTGCCTTACTTGAAGATTTAAAGATGTTTTTAGGGTTTTAGGGTGATCGAATTTAAAAGATCTAGGGTGATGAGTGGGAGGTTTTCTTGAACACTTGAAAAACCTTTTGCGTGAGATTGTAACTTCAAGGCTGATCAAAGAAAGCTAAGAAGGTGAGTGTTGGGTTATTCTCTTAGATCTATACTGGTGAGAGTTTAGATAGAGAAGAGAAGTGTGCTTAGATTTATTCTTGTAACCGGTTAATAGTTTAATAAGAATAAATAGTAAAAGCGTACGCTTGGTGTTGTTCAAGCAGAAGATTGTGCTATTATTCCTCTATACCTTTACAATTGGTATCAGAGCATACACCTGATAAAAGTCTGTTTGCCTTTTCAACATGTGAGATCTTGTGACAAGAGGTATGGAGAAACCACAAGCTTTTGTTGCGATACCGAAAGTTCTGAAACTGGATCCAGAGCATTATGGGCATTGGAAGGTGTCGGTCAAACAGGCTATTCAAGGTATCGACATGGAGGCCTGGTTTTCTGTTGAAGATGGCTGGACCAAACCAATGGTGAAAAATGACAAGGGTGAATCGATGCTTAAACCTGGAAGCAGTGAACTGTAGAAGAAAAGGCTGAGGCTAAGCACAACTCTCAAGCTTTGTCGGTGATTTTCAACTCCCTGCCGCTGGATCAGTTCAATAGTGTCCAGGGTTGTGTGGCTGCGAAAGAAGCTTGGGATATCCTCCAAGTTACCTTTGAAGGAACTAGCAATGTAAAAGGACACGCTTGGACAATCTGGCATCAGATTTCGAGAATCTGTCCATGGAAGAAGGTGAGACCATTGCAAGTTACAACAGTCGTTTGAGTGCTATCGCACAGGAAGCTGTTATCATGGGAAAATGCTACAAGGACAAGAAGCTGGTGAAGAAATTTCTTAGGAGCATTCCAGACAAATTTCAACCACACAGATCTACCATTGATGTTTCCTTGAACTCAGATGAGTTGAAGTTCAATCAAGTTGTTGGGATGATACAGTCGTTTGAGATGCAGCTGAAGAAAAAAGAACAACGCGCTGAACGATCATTTGCTCTAAAGGCTGTTGAAACACCGAAGAATGCTGAGACACAAGATACTGCAGATGAAGAAAACGTTGGGTTACTTGTTAGGAAGTTCTTCAAGAAGATGGAGGGTGGTCAGCACAGAGGATCCCCATCTACAGTCAGAAGTGATTCGGAAAGGGACTTTAAGAGGGATGATAGGCAATAGCGCCAATGTCTGGAGTGTAAATGATACAGTCATGTTAAGGCAGAATGCCCTAGCTACAAGCATAGAGGGTTAATGTAGTGCTATGGATGCAAAGGATATGGACACATCAAGGCGGAATTTCCTACTAAAGAGAGTAGATCCAAATCGTTTGTCGTCTGGAGTGATAATGACTCTGATGATAATGAGCAAGATGGTGAAGTTCTCAATAACTATGTGGCTCTGCTGGGAGTCATTGAGGAAGATGAAGTGGTGGAGCAGGAAGTGAAGGATCAACCAGCTGTTGGGTCATATTATGAAGATGACAAGGCAGATCTATCCGCTGAGGAACAGCTTACTCTGTTAATTTCAAGTCTGGTTCAGAAAACTCAGGAGTATGATGTGCTGCTGGCTGAAAAGGCAGATCTTTGGCAAGGTTCAACTCGCTGTCTTCAGATCTTGAGGAAGAAAGAGCAAAGTCTCAGGGACTTGAAAAACAACTGGAAGAGCAGCTTAAAAACATTAGAATGATGAGCAAAGAAACAAAGGATCTTGATACCATTCTGAATAGTGGGAGGATGGGTAATACTAAGTGGGGACTCGGGTATCAAGGTAACGATGCTTCAACATCCACGAAGTTTGTCAAGGGTCTTGATACAGAAAACAAAGAAGCTATACCCATCCAACCAAAGACACAAGCGGCAGTACCGGTCAAAACCGATTCTCACCAAGCAAGAAATGTACGTTCTCAAAGGAGAGTTCAGGCTTCTTAAAGAGCACCGTTTAGAGTTATGCCTGTGACTCAGTCATTTGATCCATATGGGTTGGCTGCAAATCACTACCCAGCACATCAAGCATTTGGACCAGCTTACCAAGTTTCACGAAGTCAAAGAAATGGGTGTTGGTACTGTGGAAACCTAACTCATTTAAAAGCAAAGTGCTATGAGTACAACAATTGCATGTCAAGGACAACTCAGCAAATGGCTTATCCTAGAGATATGAGACCAATCAACAAGCCGTTGTTTGTCAAGAGGAGTGGTATGTACTGTAATGTAGCTCAGGCTGAGGGTAAGTTTGGTTCTAACCAAAAGAAGTGGTACCTTGATAGTGGCTGTTCCAGACACATAACTGGAGCTCATACCAACATGTCAGAATTTGAGAATGTATCTACTGGTCGGTTTACTTTCGGTAATGGAGCAAAAGAAGAAATCAAAGGCAAAGGTAATACTGGTGGAAGTGCACAACCTAGTCTTAGAGATGTTTTTCTAGTTGATGGGTTAAAGGCAAATCTCATCATTGTCAGTCAGTTGTGTGATGAAGGCATGGATGTTACTTTCACTAAACGGGATCAACAAGGATCTGTGAAGCTTTAAGGCAAGCGGTCGGGTAATAACTGCTATATGTGGAAGTCAACAAATCATTGCTTTCATGCATCCACAGGGACCAACACTGAGTTGTGGCACCAGAAGCTGGGTCATCGGAACATACACATCATGTATAAACTCGCGCATCAAGATATTGTTCGAGGGATACCTAGTCTGATCAACACTTTGTGTGTGGACCATGTAACAAAGGAAAACAGGTAAAAGTGCCACACAAGGCAGTTCCTGATGTGCGCACTGAGCGTATTTGGGAACTGGTACACATAGATCTTGTGGGTCCAATTCGTGTCAATAGCCTGTCGGGTAAACGATTCATTTTTGTTCTGGTTGATGACTTCTCTCGCTACACATGGGTGCATTTCCTTAGGGAAAAATCAGATACGCTTGAATGCTTTCGCATCTTGGCTCTCCAAATTAAAAGCGAGAAGTGGGCTATCAAGGCAATACACAGTGATCGCGGTGGTGAGTTTCAGAATGAGCAGTTTTATCAGTTATGCACAGCTCAAGGGATTATGCATCAATTCTCAACACCCAAGACACCAGAACATAATGGCGTAGTTGAAAGGAAGAACATAACCCTGCAGGAGATGGCAAGAGCAATGCTTCATGGGAATCAAGTTCCTCAACAGTTCTGGGATGAGGCTGTCAATGCTGCATGTTACATTATCAATCAGGTGTATGTTCGACCAGGAACCTCCAAGACACCCAATGAATTGTGGAAGAGTCGCACTCCATCAGTCAGCTATTTCCATGTCTTTGGTTGTGTATGCTACATCTTAAATGACAAAGATCAGCTAGTAAAATTTGATTCAAAGTGCGATGATGGGTTATTTTTGGGTTATTCTGGCAACAGTACTGCGTTCCGTGTGTACACCAAGCGTATGCGTTCTGTTCAGGAAACTGTGAATGTGGTGTTTGATGATATTTCTTTCCACCGAGTCTCGCTCATTCCAATCCCATATCCAGATGACTCGGTAACTGATGCTCCGGAAACTTCTTCTAGTGTTCTCGAGTCTCCAGCCTCCACAACACCTCCTTGTGTTTCTTCTGAGGTGTGTCCTCTTCCAGATGTCTCACAGGTGCATCGGAATCAGCCCTCTAATGATGTTATTGGCGAGATTCAGGGGTGAAGAGTTACCAGGGGAATACATATTGACTTTCTCCATCTTGCTGGAAAGAAACAGCAATCAATCATTCAACAAGTGCCTTAGGACTCTGAAGTCGTACATTTTGCATGTTTTGTTTCCTCAGTTGAGCCGAAGAATCACAAAGAAGCTCAGGCCGATGAGTTTTGGATAGCTGCTATGCAAGATGAGCTTGAACAGTTTGCTCGCAGTAATGTGTGGGAACTCACAAGCAGACCGGTGGATGTCAATGTTGTGGGCACCAAATGGATCTTTAAGAACAAGAGTGATGAAAATGGATGTATCGTGAGAAATAAAGCTTGCCTTGTTGCTCAGGGTTACTCGCAAGTAGAAGGAGTCGACTTTGATGAAACCTTCGCACCAGTGCCAAGATTGGAATCCATTCGCTTTCTGTTTGGCATGGCCTATGCATTAAATTTCACTTTGCATCAGATGGATGTCAAGAGTGCATTTCTTAATGGGGTTCTTCAAGAGGAGGTCTATGTTGAGCAACCTAAAGGGTTTGAGGATCCACAGTATCCGCAACATGTGTACCAACTGAAGAAAGCTCTGTACGGACTCAAACAGGCACCTAGAGCATGGTATGAGAGGTTGACAACGTTCCTTATGGAGCAAGGCTATGTTCGCGGAAGTGTGGACAAGACTCTGTTCGTTCTTAGTCTTGACAAGGGCTTGATGTTTATGCAGATCTATGTCGATGACATTGTCTTCGGATCAACTTGCCAGCAACTCGTTAATCAGTTTGTCCAGAATATGACTGATGAGTTTGAAATGAGTATGTGCGGTGAACTAACTTATTTCTTGGGCTTGCAGGTACAAAATTCAGCTGATGGCATATTTGTGTCTCAAAGCAAATATGCGAGGGGCTTGATAACAAGATTTGGCCTTACAACCAGTAAGGAGGCCAAGATACCTATGGGGGTGAATGACAAGCTCTCAAAGGATGAAGCAGGAGAAGACGAAGACGAGAAGCTATATCGAGGGATGATTGGTAGTCTTCTGTATTTGACAGCAAGTCGTCCGAACATCTGCTTAGCTGTTGGTGTGTGTGCTAGATATCAATCCAAACCTAAGAAGTCACATCTCCTGGCTGTGAAGAAGATCATCAAGTACATCAAAGGAACAGTCGAACTGGGTATCCACACACCAACAGTCTAACAGGCTACTGTGATGCCGATTGGGCTGGCTCTGTGGATGATCGCAGAAGCACAAGTGGTGGATGCTTCTTCATGGGAAACAATCTCATATCCTGGCACAGCAAGAAGCAAAACAGTGTATCTCTGTCAACAGCTGAAGAGGAGTACATAGCCTTGGGTAGCTGTTGCACACAACTAATGTGGATGAAGCAGATGGCTGCCGATTATGGTATTGTTTCTGACTCTATCTTAATTCATTGTGACAATAAAAGTGCAATAAACATCTCGAAAAATCCTGTTCAACACTCGCGAACTAAACACATAGATATCAGACATCATTTCATTAGGGAATTGGTTGAGGTAAAACTGATTGAGATTGATCATGTCCGTATTGAATTTCAACTGGCTGATTTGGTTACTAAACCTTTGGACTTTACCAGATTCACTAATCTGCAAAATTCCATTGGGATATGTGAAATCTAATTCTTTGTTGAGTGGTGCTATCTTGACTGATAGGGACACACTTCAAATCAGGCCATGGAAATCCTAGGATATATAGGAGGTTAGCAGTTGTTTTGTACTTAAAGACTGGATGGAAAATACCTGCCTGTCATGCCGGTCCAAGGCCCCAGTAAAACGTTGTCATGTCATTAGGAGGTCAAAGATCTGAGGAGAGACAAAGCCATGTGTTTCATTCAGAGGCTTAAGCTGACGTCGGTGATTGATTAAGCCAAATGATATCACTGAGTGTCAAGACCTTCGAAGCACAAAAAGGTGACAGTCCCAAGGCCAAGCACTGTGAAACATCAAAGCAGTGAAGAAAAGAAAAAAAAAGAAAAAAAAAGGAGGGGGACGAATCTTGCTTCTAGATCTCTCCAAAGAATTTCCAGCTGCCTATGCATGTTTGGTTAGCATCAAAAGGACTGAAGCCATGACACTGTGAAAGTATAGCCACCATTGTCGACTGGTAATCTTTGACAATCCAAGAGGTTGTGGTAGTATCTGAGGTGTGTACTATACAAGCAAGTGGCATGATCTCACAAGGAAAGTTTTTCAAGTATGTTCCATGTGTTTAAAATTAAAATATCATGGTTTGATCTCTTTCTGGGTCCCTCAACAATTCTCTATGAGGTATACACATGATTTAGATGTTAAGATGCATAAATGATGTTCATATATTTTACCCTGTTTTCCCTTAGTATTTTCACCTCTTTTGCATCATTTGCTATCTAGTTGCCATTAATGCATAGCTTTTAGGACTGTTCATGCATTAGGGTGTAGTTGCATTGCATTTGCATATTTTCTTGCATAAACAGGTGAATATGGAGCCTAAGGAGCATGGAAGCAATGCTGAAGAGGAGTGAAGCTATCAAGAGAAGAAAGCAAGGGAGTTAGAGCTGAAGAACCAAGGTCTGGAGTTCCACTCGACTGCCCACTCGACTAGACACTCGACCGTGTGCGGAGAAGAACTCGACCGAGTGGAAGGAACAGAAGAAGATCCAACTCGACCGAGCACCAGGTCGAGTTGGCCGAGCCGCCTAGCTATTTTGTCTTTTAGCATTTTTAGGGCTTCCACTACTTTTTCTATAAAAGGGCCTTGTACCCTTCAGCCACCAAGAGAGCCACCTTTGTGAAAATCTACAAACCTAGTTTTTATCCTTTTGGGAATTTATGCTTTTTGCTTTTTACATTTTTTAGATTTTGTTCTACTTTTGAAGGAGAAAATAAGAGATTTCTTCATATTTGTTTGTTCAATAACTCTCAAAGTATTAAGAATTCGAGTTTGATTCCTTCTTCAATATTGTAGATCTCTGCTTTATCTTTCTAATGATGCAAGTTTCGTTATTTTCTGGGTTTATAACTTTGTTCATCATGTTTAGCATTTGTGAGTAGTTTGCTTAGGATCTTGAGGATGGGTTAGGCTGGATTGTGGTTGTGGTTTGTTTAGCTAGGTCAAGCTTGTTTGTTATAGATCTTTTCTAGGCTAGATATACTCTATGCTGATCCTATAACCGAGAGGATAGGGTTTGATTTTAATCTTTTTAGCATCACACCAATGTCTAGTTTGCTAGATAAGGCTAGATCTAGAGATTATCATTAGGCATGCTAAGAGATTAGATGTCTTGTTTGATTTTTGACATAAATGATCTGTTGCTTAATGCTTGCTTGTATAAGTTCTTTGCTATGTGAGAACTAGTCTAGAAATATATGAGCTTGATTGTTTTTGCCATGAGAGTGGATTAACATGTTCTAGGAGATCATTGTCTAGAGATTAGCTCAAGTTGTTTGAGATTTGTTGACCAAGTTAGATGACCATAATCATTAGTCCAGCCCATGAATCCCTCCTCACGACCTTCCTTTTCTATTGATTTCTTAGTCTAAATCATGTTGTTTGCCTGTTGTTTGATTTACTTTTGTCTTGCTCTGTTTTGTTTGCATTGCTCTATTTCTCGGATTTTTCAACTCGACCCTGTACTCGATCGCACACTCGATCGAATGCTTGCTCGAGCTCATCCCCATAATTCTTGTTTATGCTTTGTGTTTGTCCTGTCTCATTTCCTGTTTCATTTTAGTTGCATTCCTGTTGCATTCATTTAGTTTTCTGTTCAATTCTGTTCATTACTTGCCTTGCATTAGTTACTTGTCTTGCATATCTATAATTTCTGTTTCTGTTCATTGCATTGCTGCTTAGATCATCATGTTCTCTTTACATTTAGCATCTAGTCTTATTAGCTTTTACTTTCTGCATTTTACATTCATCATTAGTTTGTTAGTGACAAACATTCTACATATTTGGCTTGACTTAGACACATATTCACATCCTGATTGCTTGCATAACACTCATTTAGGATTGACATCTTATACTACAACATCATAAGGGTAATTGTAACTCCTTGAATTCCACTTTTTCACCATCATCACATCATATCTCATTCATCATTCCATCCACCATACAAACCAAGTTTCAATTTGGCGTCGTTGCCCATTTGAGTGTGTTTTGTGACAATTAGGATTAATAGAAGTCTAAGATTAAGTTCCTTTCTGCCCTTATTCGCTACTGATCTCGCTTCTTCTCCTGCTTGTCTGTGATTGAGTTTCAGGTACGCACTCGACCACCAACTCGACCACCACTCGACCGAGTAAGTGATGGAGTACTTGATCGAGTACTTGATCGCGTCAGAAGCCGGATACAAATAGACATCTCTTCCCAGTCGACTCGACCACCCACTCGAGCCTGCGCTCGACCGAGTGTCTGTCCGAGTCTGTACTCGAGCCTGTTGATGCAAACAAGGTCAAAGGGCCATCACAATCTTCAGAGACTACTTGATCACATCAACCGACCTCCAAGGGACCTGGGACAGCAGAGAACAAGAATCTATCAGGAACAAGAACAACAAGTGCTAATGGAGCAACAAGATCAACAAGCTCCAAGAGCAAGGAACATTGGTGCTGAAGATGCACCAAACACACATAACCAAAGAGCTAGTATTGTGCCTCCAATAGCTGCCAACAAAAATTATGAGATCAAGAGTGGATTGATCTCAATGATTCAAGCAAACAAGTTCCATGGGTTGCCAATGGAAGACCCACTAGACCACCTTGATGAGTTTGATAGGATATGTGGTCTCACAAAGATCAATGGTGTGAGTGAAGATGGCTTCAAGCTTAGGCTGTTCCCTTTCTCACTTGGAGACAAAGCTCATCTATGGGAGAAGACACTTCCAACTGGAGCAATCACCACATGGGATGCTTGCAAGAAGGCTTTCTTGGCCAAGTTCTTCTCCAATGCTAGAACTGCTAGATTGAGGAATGAAATTTCTGGATTTGCACAAAGGAATAATGAGAGCTTTTGTGAAGCTTGGGAGAGATTTAAAGGCTTCCAGACTCAGTGTCCTCACCATGGCTTCAGCAATGAGGCCTTGCTAAGCACTTTGTATAGAGGAGTTCTCCCAAAGATAAGGATGCTTCTTGATACAGCCTCCAATGGTAACTTCCTCAACAAGAATGTGGAAGAAGGATGAGAATTGGTTGAGAACCTAGCTCAGTCATATGGCAACTACAATGAGGACTATGACAGAACAGTCAGGTTCACCTCTAATGATCAAGAGGACAAGTACAAGAAAGACTTGAAGATGGTCAATGAGAAGCTAGACAAGATCCTCCTTAGCCAACAAAAGACGATTAACTTTATTGGTGAAGAAGAGTGTCAAGTTCAAGAGGGGGAGAGAGAGTTTGCTGAGCTCTATACTATGCAAAACCATGGAGGATTCACAGGTTACAACCAAGGAGGAGGTTTCAAGCAAAACAACCTCTCCTATAGAAGCACTAATGTAGCCAATCCTCAAGATCAAGTCTATCCACCTCAACAGCCTCAACAGCAAAACAACTATGCACCCAAGCAACATCATCAAGTGTTCCAGCCTCAATTGTGTCCCCCTCCAGGGTTTCAGACCTTCCAAGGCCAGGAACAAGACTTAAGAGCAATTATGCAGCAAATGTTGATTGGGCAAGCCAATGGAAAGATTGAGGAGGCTAAACAGTTTGCTGAGTTGAACCAAAGACTAACATCCCAGTATAATGATCTCAACATGAAGTTTGAAGGTCTCAACTCTAGAGTGAAGTATATGGAGAGAAACCTTGCTTCCACTTCAGCTCCTAAGCCTACTCAACTCCCTGGAAAAACTGTTCAAAACCCAAGGAAGTTCACTGCAAAGGCCATTCTTATCCATGAGGAAGAAGTCACTGAGGACAGTGAAGTTCAAGATGGGGAGGATTGGTCATTTCTTGAAGCTCAGAGTGAATATTGTGCAAAGCAGACTGAATCCAGTAGTGCACTCGACCATGTGCTCGAGCCAGCACTCGACCGAGTGTCAGCTCGAGTGGTCGATCGAGTTTAAGAATCTGAAGCTGTTAAGCCTATCAAGTACATTCCTCCTGCTTACAAACCACCTGTACCATTCCCAGGACGTTTCAGGGCACAGAAGCTGAAGGAACTAAGGGAAATCATTGAGAAAAAAGAAATAATGGCTTTGCAACAAGAGGAAGTGAAAGCTTTGAAGGAAGAGGTTGTGATTGAGAAGAAGGAAGTGATACAAGAGGTTATCATTGCTTACCAAGAAGAAGAGATAGGACCTGCCTTGGAACTGTATGCTCCATATCCCCTCTATAAGGATTTTCTGCTTGAGATGTCAAAGAAGAAGGCTCATGATCAAGACATGAAGGATTTAAAGGAGATTGGGAAAGCTGTTGTCCCAACAAGCTTAAAGATCCAGGCTCATTCAACCTACCTTGTTCCATCAGCTACATGCACTTCAACAAGTGCCTATGTGATTTAGGAGCTTCAGTGAGTTTGATGCCATACTCAGTGGCTGAAAAGTTGGGATATGAAGATTTGAAAGCCAGCAACTTCTATATCACTCTAGAAGATGGATCCAAGAGGGATGTGGTTGGAGTGATTGATAACTTCCCAGTCAAGAAAGGAGAAGCTAGAATCCCAACTGACTTTGTGATAATGAGCATGGAGAATGAGCCTGAAGACCCTCTTATCTTGGGAAGGCCATTTTTAGCCACAGTTGGGGCTGTAATTGATGTCAAGATGGGGACTATCAAGCTCCACATCACTGAAGATTTCATCATGAAGTTTGACATCAATAACATAACCAACTTGCCACCCATCAATGATAAACCTTTTATTATTAAAAGAAAAGGTTGTCATGAGGTCACAAGTGAAGTGGCAACTCCAAAGGCTAAGCTCTCCCTTCAAGAAGAATCAGTGGAAAATCTCAAGGGTTCAGTTCAAGAGTTGACTGATATGGTGAAGGATCTCCAAGTCAAGCTAAACAAGAGGTCCTTGAAGAAGGCAAGACCAAGACTCAAGATTAAGAAGAAACAAGGGTTATGTGTGAAGGGTGAAATGATCAAGGATCAGTTTCACAGTGATCAAGAAGTGCCAGGGAGGATTTCATGACCTCCTTGATATCTAAACCAAGACTGAATAGGCATCAAAAGTCAAGCTTAGTGACTTTAAACAAGCTCACTAGGGAGGAAGTCCCTAAGGTATCATTGTACATATGCTTTATTTTCCTTGTAGTTTTGATTTCTTTTGTTTTATGTTTGTGTTGGGCAGGCTTTTTAATGAAAGTATAGATGGTTTTGGAGAGATTTGTACTTGTGGAAGTAGACTCGCAAGCCCACTCGACCGGCCCACGAGAGGTACTCGACCGAGTTATGAAGAAACTAAGGCCCACTCGATTCCCATTTCTCTTGAATGATCGAGTGGGGGGAGAAAAAGAAGAAATTTTTTTGAATTTCAAACTTTGGTCAAGGAGCTCGACCACGTGCAGTCGAGTGTGGGGTCGAGTGGCAGCAAAAAACAAGTCAAAGATTCCCATTTCAAATTTGAATGGTATGGACGCTCCACCCTTGTCTCCTTATCCCCTTAGCTTCTTTATATAGAGCTAAACTCGATCCTATGCTTCTCAGACTCTCTCATTTGCTCAAAACAATTAAAATCTAGCTTAAAATCTCTCTCAAGTTCATCTTTTTGCTCAAAGCTTAGCTCTTTTTGTTTTTTGGTTACTAACCTATTAATTTTGAGTTTTGAGTTTATTCCTTTCAAGTTCTCTTCAAGAATGTCTTCAAGGTCCACAAGAATGTCTCAACAGGTCGCTGATCGCTCTCTAGGCCGTCATGATGCACACCTTGCATCAGGGAAAGAAGCTGCCGGAAGCACTCGACCTACTACTCGAGCAGGCACACGACCGAGTGCTAGCTCGAGTAAGCGGTCGAGTGAGGTTGCGAGAGAGAAACATCAGTCAGCTGAGGAAGACCCTGAGCGAACTGAGAGTGAAGAAGAGATGGAGTTCACTCTTAGGGAGCACATGAGGAGAAACAAGGCAAAAGGGAAGAGGCCAGCAGTTGAGGTTGAACAAGAGGATGTTAATGAAGAGAGTGAAGAAGAAGATGAAGAAGAAGAGGGAGAAGATGATGGAGAAGACAAATCTTGTGGCTTAACTCAAAGGCAGCTTTATGAAGCCTTCATGAAGATGCAGTTCCTGGGGAATAGATACCCACACAAGGAAACCATGGAGAAGCTAGGCATTGATGAAGAAGTGGAATTTCTTTTTGAGAAGTGCAGCCTAACCAAGTTCATGGGGCTTTGCATGGAAGGGTATATAAAGAAGAAAGCTGTGAGTTTCTAGCCACAATTAAGTTGCATTGCTACCTAAAGAAAGAAAAGGAGTTTGGACCTGGTCATGTTGACTTCACTATCAAGAGAAAGAAGTATGAGCTTTCATTGAAGAAGATAGCCAATATCTTTGGCTTTGAAGTTGGTAGTGAGAGGAGCATTGTAGTGACCCTCACCAAGGGGTAAATTTTCAACGTCAAACTGAAGTCCAAAAGACCGAGAAAAGAAGGCTGTAAGAAGAGCTGAAAGTTTGATGAAGGAAAGTCCGAGAAAAGTTTAACGGATCAAGAATTGGCCGAGTCGTCCGAGACGTACCGCCCGTGTCGTCCGAGATGCATCGTCCGGCAGTCGCCAAGAAATGCCGAGAGTACCGAGGACCCGAGGAAATCGTCGAGTACTCGAGGAAGTTGTCGAGTACACGAGAGAGTTGTCGAGTACCCGAGAAAGTTGTCAAGTACCCAAGAGAGTTGCCAAGTACTCGAGGAAGTTGTCGAGTACTCGAGGAAGTGTCGAGTACCCGAGGAAGTTGTCGAGTACTCGAGGGAGTTGCCGAGAGCACCGAAGGAAGTTGCCGATAGATGCCGAGAGTGCCCGAGAGAGCTGCCGAGGATCGACGACGGCCGACCGAGGATATTAAAAGTCTTCCCCACCAAAAGTCGTTTAAGTTCAAGAAAGTTAGTGGGATTAATATTTTAATCATGAAGACTTAGTGGAGTTAGTGGGATTAATATTTTAATCATGAAGACTTAGTGGAGTTTAGTGGAGGATTAAAAAATTCAAGGAAGTTAAGTGGAAATCAAGGTGGCTAACCGAAACTCTTCCAAGTGTTGAGTGTTACTCTAATACACACTAATGAGGAGAGTGCATGCGACATGCATTGGTCGACTCCACCGCCCAACCACTCTATAAATAGACTCTCATTTCTCCCATTTTCGCACAAATGAAGAAGGGGTAAGTTGAGAGAAATTAAGAGAGAAAGAAGAAAATAGTGGGTGTTTGCGAGAGAAAGAAGAAGGTGTTTGCGAGAGAAAGAAGAAGGTGCAAGAGAAGACTATCGACCAATGACCGCAAAGATAGATCGATTAGGAAATCGATTCTAATCGAAGGAGAGATCCGAGTAGCCGCGAGAAAAGCCTCATCAAAGGAGATCATTCGTCGGCGGTTTACTGTGAGTTCAGGCACATATTTGCATCGGCTTAGATGGAGAATTAAAGACATCCATCTAGTGCGCAGTTTTGCATGTTGCATGTAGATGCATTTACTTGAAGTTCTTTTATGTTTTCCTGTTTAAATGCATGTGCGGTGAGGTTGTGCTAGTTGCTAGATCGAAATGATCTAGTAACAAAGGCGAGAATTGGTTAAGATACTTGTAAGATTATGGGTTTTAAAACCATACAAACTCAAGTATGAACTTCGGTGAGTTCTTAAGCGTTAAGTCCGCGAGAAATTTCGGCTAAACGTTTGTAAGATTTGGTATTGCTATCCTTCCCATTCCGTGCCACATGCAGCCGCGACATGCAACCCATGTTCGTGTGTGTGCAGGGTTGGTCACGAAGAGCTCGGAGGTTACTGGGCTCGCTACCCTGGCTGAGGCTATCTACACGACGGTGTGGCTTGGACTGATATCCAAACGCTTGCCTTTGTGGTTGCGATTTGGAGAATTCATGAGGGGTTAGGGAAAGGGATGCATATCGGGCCCAAATATATTGAAACTTGTTAAAAACTGATGTTTTATTTCAAGTTATGTTGTTGCATGTTGTTGTATGTTGTTGAATGTAGTCGCGATTGATGGTAGAGTGATTTTGCTTAGCTTATTTGCTTCCGCATGTTAACTCTGTTCGTGGTTGTGATGTTTTGCTTGCTTGCATGTTAATCACTTGCTTGATCGTTGAATGCTTATGCTTGCATGTTATTTATCTATGCTTGCATGTCGCTTAGTTATGTTCGCATGTTGTTGTATTTGCGTGCATGTTGTTTGTTAATGGGGAATTGGGGTTTGGGATTTATTTCTCTGCAGGAACCCTGAGCTCACTAAGTAATCTTAGATTACTTATGATAATATTGTTGTTCTGCAGGTAACCCTAGAGGGAACTAGAGGGCGTGGTGAACGATAGGACTCCGGAGTAGTTTTCTTTTTGGTGTCTATTGTAAAATTCAAAGTATGTTTATTTGCGAACCAAACTTTGGCACTAAGCCCTGCGAACCATTTTGTGTAATCGGTTGTAGTAACTCTTTTAAGTAATAATGCATTCGTATTTTCTTTTAAAACGAGCGAGTCGTACTGATATAGACTTAGTCCGAGTCGGCTCAAAGCACGGCATGTCTGTAGGGTTGCAAAGCCTTAAGGATGTGTCGTGTGGTCGGGAACCTCGCCGAGGGACTGGTCGAAGGGCCTAATTTGTTCTCGCACTCGGCCGGACCTTTGACGAACGTTCCCATAGTAGCGCTTCGGTGCCGTCCGATGGCCGGGGTGGTCATAGCGCGGTTTGGGTGCGTTAAAACGGTGGTATCAGAGCATGGTTATGATGCTATATAGGACTCGCATTTTCAAATGATTTATCGAGTCAAATGGTCGCAATAGACACTTAGGATAATCCGGATCGTTCATCACTTAGGGTTAGATGGGATTAAGTAAACCCTTTATTGATCGTGGATGCTGATGTCTCGTCAAGGATCCGAAAGGTCTAGGTCGACGCATCGTTCACCGGACACAGGGAGGGGTTCAAGTCAGCAGTTTGGTCGGGAGGAATGGGGTTCGCATTTTGATGTTGCGCAAGGGGAAGAGTCGTTCCCAGAAATGTATGGGCCGAACATGTTTATGCCGGAGTGGAGTGTACCTGGCGCGACGCCAAGATATTCACCATCAAGTTCAAATCGAATTAGTACATCGGAGGGTATGTACCCGCCAGGGTTTTCACCGTTTGGACCGTTCGCCGCCTATCCAACTCAGAACATGCCGAGGGAAGATCGAGCGCATGGAGAAGGACCGAGTGTGCAGAATGTGCCCGAGACCCAGCAGACACTTAAGATGGTCCAAGACCTCTTGAATCATATGATCCAGCAACAACAGCAGGATCAAGCAAACCGTGCAGCAGAAGATCCATCCGACCAGTTTCTAAAACGGGTAATGTTGTTGCGGAACATAGGATTTCGTAAATTCAAAGGAGACCCGAATGTTGTATTAGCAGACACATGGATAAAAGACATGGAAAATAATTTTGAGATGACAAGGTTTCCGGAGGAGTTTAGGAGACCAGTAGCAGTTAATTTCTTGGAAGAAGATGCTCGTGCGTGGTGGGATACCGTAGTTTCTCGTTACCGATTTCAGACTGTAACGTGGGGAATCTTTAAGAAAGAGTTCAAGCTAAAATATTTTCCACCAGAGTCACGCGACCGATTGGAGAGTCAGTTTCTGCAACTAGAACAGGGAGAAATGACTGTTCGAGCGTATGGGAAATTTTCACAAGACTTCGGAGGTATCTGTATCAAGGAAATGATGATGAGTTAGCGATGGCCTGGAGATTCTTTAACGGACTCAGGCTAGATATTAGAGGAAGGTTGCACGCAGTGTCGAGGAAGTAGAAGAGAGAGCGGTAAGTGTTGAGGAAGCCATCGAAAAAGAAAAAGAGATTGCAACTCAGGAGAAAAAGAAGGAACTCGTCCAGCAGCCTAAGATTGTGAACACCCGGAAGGTGAATCAAGTAGCAGGACGAAATTGGGGCGCAGGCCACGGTAAGGTTAAGATGAACGTTAGCCAAGGAGGTAGTAAGGTGAGCAACATGGATCCGAGGGGATGCTATGTGTGTGGGCAAGTTGGGCATTTCGCTCGAGCTTGTCCGACTGTCGAGGAAACAAAGAGTAACAACTTGTCAACCGTCACGTGTTTCTACTGTGGCGAGTTAGGACACTATGCGAACTCATGTCCGTTGAAGCCGGCCAAACCGAACGCCCAAACTGTGAACCGTGCCCAGACAGCAAACCAAGTGAAGGAACCCCCAGCGAAGAAGCAAGCAACCCCAGCAAATGTTTTAGGAGTAGAGCCACCCAAACCTCCGCAGGCCGCGAAGGGCCATATAACAGGTTTGATTAGGTTCTAACTCTCTTGTGATTGTTAGTGATTGTTTGTGTACTTGTGTGGTTAGTTTTAGCATTGCATTTTGTTATATTTGCTTTGCGTTTAGGAACATTACTTGTTGGTGGTAACCCCACACATGTCTCGATTCGGGAGCGTCCAATAGATTTGTGACTCCCGAAGTGGTTGACAAGTTTGGAGACTTGTGTGAGGAGGAAGAGGTGAACATCAACGTCTACACTGCTGGTAATCATCCACCGCTGAAGACATGAAGATGGGTCAAGGAAGTGTCGATAGTCTTGCAAGATACGAACCTCCCGGTAAATCCTTTGGTGATGCCATTGGATAGGTTCGATGCTATTTTGGGAATGGATTGGTTATCGGAACACCAAGCCCATATAGACTGCAGCAGGAGCATAGTTATATTTGAAAATGGAGGAAGGACCCCTCTAGTTTTCAATGGGATCAGCCCAAGTAAAACGGCATACTTCGCATCGGCAGTAAGGATTGGAAGATCGATTAAGGAAGATGAAGTCTATTTAGTCACTCTGCCCGCCATGGGAGGAGAGGACAAGGAAGGCATGGAAGTTGAGGACATTGCCGTGGTCAAGGACTTTGAGGACGTGTTTAGGCCATTGGAAGGATTTCCTCCACCAAGGAGCCATCCTTTTACCATAAATTTGGAGCCTGGAGCTACCCCAATTGCTAAGGCACCATATCGCATGGCACCAGCCGAGTTGGCTGAACTCAAGACTCAGTTAGAGGACTTGTTGGAAAAGGGTTTTATACGACCAAGTTCGTCGCCATGGGGAGCCCCAGTGCTGTTCGTCAAGAAGAAGGACGGAAGCATGCGATTATGTATTGATTACCGAGGAATCAATAACATAACCATCAAGGACAAGTATCCATTGCCAAGAATCGATGAGCTGTTAGACCAGCTGAGAGGAGCGAGTTGGTTTTCGAAGATTGATTTAGCCTCCGGCTATCATCAAATCTCGATTGCGGAACAAGATGTGATGAAGACAGCATTTCACACGAGATATGGCTAGTATGAGTTTGTGGTAATGCCGTTTCACTACAGGAAATGTGGGTATTAATAGCGGCTGTTAAACGCTATGAGTTCACAATTATAGCGTTTCCTAAAACGCTCTAAGATCGCCCGTTATAGTAGGTCGGACACTTTTAATAGCGGATTGTTGGTGTGCTATAACTAACTATACAACGATAGCATTGTCTGCTGTGCAATTGTTAATATTTATAATAACGTTATACAAATATTATTAAAAATCATTAATTTGATTTTACCTATAGCAAAAATAGCAAATGTTTCGTGTTATTAATTTGTTTTTAAATTATTCAAAAAATTTTTATTAAAAAGAATTACAAATTATTTGTTATTTAAAATAAAAATTTTATTTTGAATATTTGTTAAAAACAATTAAAATTAATACAAAATATATAAATATTTAAGTGTTTAGAAAACTATAACAAATTTCATTGTTTACAAAAAAACACAAACACCTATCAATCTACCACTAACATGCCTTCACAATCATCCCTAACATAAACACTATCATCATCACAAGCTTCATCATCCAAATCATCGACTTCTTGGACAGGAAAAGGTGACTTCTTGGACTGCTATAGCCCACAATCTCTTTTAGACTTGTCTCTCTTTGTCCTTCACAACTCACGACAGCTCTTCATCGTTCTTTGCTCTTTTGCTCTGTTCTTCTTAAGCTTTCAGCTTTCCTCTTTTCTGCATATAAACAATCTCCAAGAGTCAATACACATACATACATAAACACACAAAGGTTAATACTTTATTGTAATTCCAAGCAAATATCATAGAACTTAATCAGTAAAGAGAAAGACTAACCGAAATTGTCTTCTAGCATAAAACAGAACAATGATTAAAGATTCAAAAGTATCCAAGTGAATCGTGACAAGAATCAGCTGCTCAATAACTAGGCATGAAAATAAATTTATATCACTGAAATAACAATGATTCCAGAAGAAGCCTATTATTTAACTCTTGCAGAATACACTGGTCAAATTGAGTTACATGGTGATAAGAGAAATTTTTTGATATTACCTCCATAAAGTCTTTGTTTTCAGGGTCATTAAACCCCCTCAATGGACCATCATCAACGGTGAAACCATTCAAACAGAAAGTAATAGTGTGCATAACCATCTGAGGCCGGTCTTGCTGTTGTTGCTGAGGTGTAGAGGAAACGGTTTCACCAGACAACAATCGTGCAGCACCACTGAAGCTCCTAGAAGCTGATCTTGATGATTCAACAGGTATGTCTTTAGCTGACTACCTCGCTTGGTCAAATAGTTCATCAACATCTTTTGGTTTCTTAGGATCTTGTACCATCATCCCACTATAACATAAACACACAATCCAAAAAATTCATTAATAGCTACACAAATTTATACCGTCTCAAGATAAAACAAGAATTTCAAGAACGATCTCAGATATACACAAGACATGGTCATCCCTACATTATCAAAAATGCAACACAAAACCCTAATAGAGTACATATATAAACTTATAAACACTACCTGCAACAAGAGAATGAAAAGCATATGCGTACTAGACAGAAGAAGCAAGCACGAATCAGAGCTCTATATAAAAACAAAGTAATATGATAAATAATATCACAACTAACATAACATAATATCACAACTCAACATCAATCAGAGCATCAACAAACACAGCAACGTGCAAAAGGGATGACAAAACAGCGAGCAACGGCGATTTCAACCCTGAATTTTGAGCTAGAACCTTAGAATCAGATCTATGGAAATAAGAAGGTGAAAAGTCTCACGTGTGGCTCAATGGGTTCCCCGTTGATGTTTCAACGAAACTCGATCTGTTCCCGCCAACGTTGGTCACGGCGAATCCATCGTGATATGAGGCTTTAGATCGCTTGGTTTTTGGTTCTGGGTAGGGTTTCGAAGAGTTTCGAAGAAGAAGAAGAAGAAGAAGAAGAAGATAATGAAAGAGATGATAAAGACAAGGGGAAGAAGTTTTAACCAAACGAAAAAAAAAAGAAGAAGATTTTAGCCGTTTGATTTAACTCATCAACGGTGGAGGATAAGCCAAAGTCCAATCCGCGTCTCTATGGATTAGCCAATAAGAGGTTTTCTCCTTTATTTTGTTTTTTTATTTAGTTTTATAATTTTTTGTTTAGTTTTGATGTATGAGTATTAAAGGTTTAGACTTTATAATATAGGGTTTGGAATTTAAGTTTTAGGAATTGAGAATTTTAGGTTTGAATATATATGATAATTGAATTGATAATTTAGAGATTAATATATAAGTAACAAGATATATATATATTAAAAAGATTGAAAATGTATTAAAATATATATATGTTACACATAACTGATTTTTATAATTAATTTGTATATTTGTAATATTATATTTATTCATATTTTATGTTATTATTATTACAAAATAATTTTTAATACATTTTATTTTGTTAATTTATAAATAATGAATTTTGTTTCAAGATTGAACTCTAAACCCTAAACTCTATACCCTAAACCCTATACCCTAAACCCTAAACCATTAAGGATATATGGTTCAATCTTGAAACACATTTCACTATTTTCAATTAACAAAATAAATTTAATGCAATAAAAAACATTAAAACTTTTCACTTAAATTATGTTTAGAAATTATGAACCTATGAGACATTAGTATATTAGTATATTTTTTGATTACATGTTACATTAGTTAATTGTATAATCCATAGTTACTTGTATATATGTTTGACCCAAAAAAAAAAAAGTTACTTGTATATATATTTTAATTTTGTGTTATGTATTATATATATGTCTATATATTTTTAAAATTTTGTGTTCGATGGTTTTATTTGTATTTCATTAATTTAATTAATAAAATATGTTTAAGATTGAACCTAATTTAATTAATACGTAGTTTGTTTTTAAATTGTCAAAGTATTCATTGAAATTATAGAATAATTCATGCTTTAGTTGTCCAATTTAGAAATATTAACTACACGGTTAATTCCACATATTAATTTGTCGTATTTGAGGTTTTTCTTGGTTAGCAATTTAAAGGTAGTTGTATGTACTTCTAAATGTACAGTCTAATGAAATTAAAACCATAAAAATAAACATTGTCGAAACATATTCCAGGGAGTAGTCATTGAATCAAAGTATTTTTTTTTTTCCTTTTTATTTGGTCTTGAATCAAATATTTAAAGCTTAACATTTTAAAGTAAACAAAATATCCAAAGGGAGTAGTCAAGTCATTAAATCAAGTATCCAAAGCTTAAATTTCTAAAGTAAAGCCACAAGTTTTTCCTTTCAGTATTGGTTTTTGAACCTGCACATAGACACAGTAGAAAATAACAGTCATTAAAATTGATGCACATAAAGAGATTATGCAGATGAGGATTTGACACTTACTTCTCGTGTAGTTCCTTAATAAGTGTTTCTTGTTCTTTGCTAAAGGAACTCACTCTCTTTCTGGTGATTCTGTTTCAAAATCAATAGATAAAAGCCGTTATCACAGATCCATCGGATGAGAACAGGGCTAGTTAATGCTAATGACAAATATTATAAGAAAAGCATCCAGTCAAAATATTATACAAAGAGCATAAATTAAGAAGGCATAGACAGAGACATAAATTGTTAGAAAAACTAGAGATCGGAACGTATAACCTGTAGCAAGGATCCCATAGTCTATACTCGACTTCTTGTCCAGCAGTTAACAATCACAAGACCTCAATCTAAATCTGGAACTGGAACTCTCAATTCCAAGAGTCAGCAGACAGCAACTTTCACAAATTTTAGAAACTAAAACAGATATCATAGTCGCTGCCATCTCATTGCCTCAACAAATTTATTTTGCCAAATCAACAAATTTTGGAATCATTGACTAATCAAAAACAAGAATGAATAGAGTAACCACAAAATCCAGAAAATTCCCAATCATCAAAGCTAGACTCACTGACACTGTTTAAGCCATGCCTTACATTATCAGTTTTCCTCCATCAAGAATATAACAAAGCTTCATATAATCTGTCGAGTAATTTTCTCAACAGGAAAAGAAGAATAATCACCGAGATTTGTTGAATGTATTGAGCCTTGAGTCTGTGAAATGAGAATTGTTGAATGTATCACCCTGTTTCACAATGAGAAACCAAAATCAGAGATTCAAAGAAGAAACATGAGCAACAAGATACAAGTCAATTTCTATAGATATTGTACTCATGAAATATATCATCTTACAACTCCACACAGAATCTAAAAGGCATGTCATCACTTCTAATCAACAAGAGTTCTTACAATAGCAAGTCTAATAAGTGATAAGCAAATAATCAAGTCTGAAAATCAAAAGCAAATTGGACCTGAAACCGTGCGACGACCCGACGGAGAGAGATCGAGCTACTACTTTGCAAAATATGATTGAGAAGAAGGGAAGCCGCCATTGTCGAGTTCAGAAGAGATTGTAAACTGAGAGGGATCGAGAGTGAAAGATTTGACAAACAAATTGGGATCGAGTTTCGAATCGAGTTTCAGAACGGGTTTCAGATCAAGTTTCAGCGAGACAGAAGAGAGAAGAAGCAGAGGAAGAAGAAGAAGGCTTCGAAAGGAGAACCATCGTCTCTTTGTCACCGGTATCAGCAACGAGAATCAAAAGCTCTCGATCTCTTCCACGATTGGCCATCACAGTCGCCGGCTTCTCGTCTCCTATCGCCGAGCAACTCAAGTCGGAGAAGAAGAAGAAAGGAGAGTGAAAGAAGAGAGAAGAGGTGGCTGTTTAACGAGAAATTCAACCTAATCGATCTATTTCTCTTTTAATTCTTTTTTTTCCTCTAAGACGGATTGAGATGGAAAGAGAGTGAAAGAAGAGACAAATAAATTAGGATCGAATGTAAGGTTTCCAATCGAGTTTCAGAGAGAAAGAAGAGAGAAGAGATGGCCAAAGTGTTTCACCAGTAATAATTAATGTAACCCTAATCGATATATTCCTCTTGTAATTTTTTTTCTATTTTTTTTTTGTGTAGTAACTTATAAATTTTTTGGAGGCAACGAAAATTTCACTTTCCCGGTTACCTCTAAGATAACGTTTTCATTATCATTTATGCTATTGTAGAACTAAAAACTAGGCACCACTACAAAATGTTTTCGCGGTAATCCTATAATAGCGTTTGTCTTATTAGAAACGCTATGCAAATTTTCTCAAAACTCAACTATAGCAAAACTATTAAAAATGCTATATTCTAATGCTATTAATACCCTTATTTCCTGTAGTGTTTGGACTTACCAATGCACCGGCGGCATTCATGCGATTGATGAATGAAGTTTTCCACGATTATCTGGATTGATTCGTGATAATATTCATCGATGACATCCTGATATATTCGCGTAGTGCGGAGGAGCACGCGGAGCATTTGAAGAAGGTTTTGGAGAGGCTAAGAGAAATGAAGCTGTTCGCTAAGTTCAGTAAGTGTAAGTTTTGGCAAAGGGAAATTGGATTTCTAGGACACCAAGTTTCGGAGTAAGGTGTGTCCGCCGACCCAGAAAAGATTGCCGCAATACAGGATTGGCCGAAGCCAACGACCGCATCGGAAGTTAGAAGTTTCTTAGGCCTTGCAGCCTATTACCGGAAGTTCGTAAAAGGGTTTTCATCTATCGCGAAGCCTTTGACGCGACATACCGGGAAAGGAGTACCTTTTATATGGAGCGAGGAGGTAGAAGAAGCTTTCAGGAAGTTAAAGGGAGCGCTGACATCGGCACCAGTGTTAGCCCTACCTGAGCCAAATCAACCATATTCTGTGTTTACAGACGCGTCAAGAGTTGGAGTTGGATGTGTGTTGATGCAAGGAGATAGGGTGATTACCTATGCATCTAGACAGTTAAGGAAGCATGAAGAGAACTACCCCACACATGACCTGGAGATGGCAGCTGTAGTGTTTGCATTAAGGATATGGAGATCATATTTGTATGGAGAAGCTGTTCAGGTATTTACAGACCACCAAAGTCTTAAGTACTTGTTCACGCAACCAGACCTTAATTTGCTCCAGAGGAGATGGATGGAATTCGTAGCCGACTACGATTTAAAGATCCAGTACCACCCAGGCAAAGCTAATGTAGTAGCGGATGCGCTAAGCCGAAGAAGGACACAAGTTGATGTCGAGAAGGACGTGGAGTCTTTAGCTGAAGAATTGAAGAAAGTAAAGCTTTTAGCCTTGGAAGGAGAATCTAGTGAGCCGTTGTGTTTTCAAGCCGTAACTCAAGCGAGCCGGTTACATCGAATTCGCGAAGAACAACCCAAAGACGAGAACCTGAAGAAGATCATCGAGGAGTTGAAGAGTTCAGAAGGACCAAATGCTAGTGGTTATCATCTAGCTGATGATGACACTTTACTTCTCAATGGGAGAGTAACTGTACCAGACCGGAACGGACTACGAGAGGAGATATTAGGATCTGCCTATAGCTCAGCGTTAAGTATACACTCGGGGAGCACCAAGATGTACAAAGATGTGCGTAGGTACTACCATTGGCCTGGACTGAAGAGAGCAGTAGCAAAATGGGTAAGCCAATGTGACTCATGTCAACGGATCAAGGTAGAGCATCAAGTGCCAGCAGGATTGCTTCGCAACTTGCCCATACCGACTTGGAAATGGGACTCTATTTTGATGGATTTCATTACCAGCCTACCAATAAGAAAGGGGCGAACCAATGATGCAGTATGGGAAGTGGTTGATCGTTTAACCAAGGTAGCCCAATTGGTTCCAGTAAGGAGTACGGACCAAGCACCCGTTTTGGCAGAGAAGTATGTTGATGAAATTTTGAAGCTTCATGGAGTGCCAGCAAACATTGTCTCTGATCGCGACCCGAAGTTCGCATCAATATTTTGGCAAGATTTGCAGAGAGCATTAGGAACGGATGTTCATATGAGCACCTCATTTCACCCAGAGACTGACGGGCAGACGGAGAGGACAATCCGAACCATAGAGGACATGATCCGACTATGTGCGCTTGAATGGTCATCAGATTGGGAGAAGAATCTGCCATTAGTTGAGTTTGCGTATAACAACAGCTATCACTCGAGTACCGGCATGTCGCGATTTGAAGCCATGTACGGAAGGCCGTGTAGAACGCCTTTGTGTTGGACGGAAGTTGGAGAGCGGACAACTTTCAATCACAAGTTGATTGGTGAGACAACGGAGAAGATCAAGTTTATTCGTGAAAGCATGAGGAAAGCACAAGACCGCCAGAAGAAATACGCAGACCTTAAGAGGCGAGAAGTGGAGTTCGAAGTTGGAGACATGGTGTATTTGAAGGTTGCACCACAAAAGGGGAAGGATCGTTTTGGCAAAGTGGGAAAGCTTGCGGTAAGGTTTATTGGACCGTACCGGATTGAGAAAAGAGTTGGCGAGGTAGCCTATCGGTTATCAATGCCCGAGGTTATGCGAGTGCATAAAGTATTCCACGTTTCACAATTACGGAAGCATGTGCCAGATCCTAACATGATTGTGCCCGAGCCTATCGAGGAGTTGGAGCCAAATCTCACATACCCTGAAGGACTGTTTGGAATAGGGCAAAGGAGGACCCGGAAGTTGAAGAACAGAAGCATTCCTCAAATCCAAGTGTTCTGGGGAAAGCAGAACCGTAAGGTCACCACATGGGAAGACGAGGACAAGATCCGTGCCAAGTATCCTCAGTTATTTGTCATGAAGATGAAGAAGAACCATCAGAACCCTATGGTATTCGGGACGAATTCTATTAAGAGGGGGAGAATGTAGTGACCCTTACCAAGGGGTAAATTTTCAACGTCAAATTGAAGTCCAAAAGACCGAGAAAAGAAGGCAGTAAGAAGAGCTGAAAGTTTGATGAAGGAAAGTCCAAGAAAAGTTTAACGGATAGAGAATTGGCCGAGTCGTCCGAGATGTACCGCCCGTGTCGTCCGAGACGCATCGTCCGGCAGTCGCCGAGAAACGCCGAGAGTACCGAGGACCCGAGGAAATCGTTGAGTACTCGAGGAAGTTGTCGAGTACCCGAGAGAGTTGTCGAGTACCCGAGAGAGTTGCCAAGTACTCGAGGAAGTTGTCGAGTACTCGAGGAAGTGTCGAGTACCCGAGGAAGTTGTCGAGTACTCGAGGGAGTTGCCGAGAGCGCCGAAGGAAGTTGCCGATAGATGCCGAGAGTGCCGGAGAGAGCTGCCAAGGATCGACGACGGTCGACCGAGGATATTGAAAGTCTTCCCCACCAAAAATCTCTTAAGTCCAAGAAAGTTAATGGGATTAATATTTTAATCATTAAGACATAGTGGAGTTAGGTGGATTAATATTTTAATCATGAAGACTTAGTGGAGTTTAGTGGAGGATTTAAAAATTCAAGGAAGCTAAGTGGAAATCAAGGTGGCTAACCGAAACTCTTCCAAGTGTTGGGTGTTACTCTAATACACACACTAATAAGGAGAGTGCATGCGACATGCATTGGTCGACTCCACCGCCCAATCACTCTATAAATAGACTCTCATTTCTCTCATTTTCGCACAAATGAAGAAGGGGTAAGTTGAGAGAAATTAAGAGAGAAAGAAGAAAAGAGTGGGTGTTTGCGAGAGAAATAAGAAGGTGTTTGCGAGAGAAAGAAGAAGGTGCAAGAGAAGACTATCGACCAACGACCACAAAGATAGATCGATAAGGAAACTGATTCTAACCGAAGGAGAGATCCGAGTAGCCGCGAGAGAAGCCCCATCAAAGGAGATCATTCGTTGGCGGTTTACTGTGAGTTCAGGCACATATTTGCATCGGCTTAGATGGAGAATTATAGACATCCATTTAGTGCGCGGTTTTGCATGTTGCATGTAGATGCATTTACTTGAAGTTCTGTTATGTTTTCTTGTTTAAATGCATGTGCGGTGAGGTTGTGCTAGTTGCTAGATCGAAATGATCTAGTAACAAAGGCGAGAATTGGTTAAGATACTTGTAAGATTATGGGTTTTAAAACCATACAAACTCAAGTATGAACTTCGGTGAGTTCTTAAGCGTTAAGTCCGCGAGAAATTCCGAATAAACGTTGTAAGATTTGGTATTGCTATCCTTCCCATTCCGTGTCACATGCAGCCGCGACATGCAACCCATGTTCGTGTGTGTGCAGGGTTGGTCACGAAGAGGTCGGAGGTTACTGGACTCGCTACCCTGGCTGAGGCTATCTACACGACGGTGTGGCTTGGACTGATATCCAAACGCTTGCCTTTGTGGTTGTGATTTGGAGAATTCATGAGGGGTTAGGGAAACGGATGCATACCGGACCCAAATATATTGAAACTTGTTAAAAACTGATGTTTTATTTCAAGTTATGTTGTTGCATGTTGTTGTATGTTGTTGAATGTAGTCGCGATTGATGGTAGAGTGATTTTGCTTAGCCTATTAGCTTCCGCATGTTAACTCTGTTGGTGGTTGTGATGTTTTGCTTGCTTGCATGTTAATCGCTTGCTTGATCGTTGAATGTTTATGCTTGCATGTTATTTATCTATGCTTGCATGTCGCTTAGTTATGTTCGCATGTTGTTGTATTTGCGTGCATGTTGTTTGTTAAAGGGGAATTGGGGTTTGGGATTTATTTCTCTGCAGGAACCCTGAGCTCACTAAGTAATCTTAGATTACTTATGATAATATTGTTGTTCTGCAGGTAACCCTAGAGGGAACTAGAGGGCGTGGTGAACGATAGGACTCCGGAGTAGTTTTCTTTTTGGTGTCTATTGTAAAATTCAAAGTATGTTTATTTGCGAACCAAACTTTGGCACTAAGCCCTGTGAACCATTTTGTGTAATCGGTTGTAGTAACTCTTTTAAGTAATAATGCATTCGTATTTTCTTTTAAAACGAGCGAGTCGTACTAATATAGACTTAGTCCGAGTCGGCTCAACGCACGGCATGTCTGTAGGGTTACAAAGCCTTAAGGATGTGTCGTGTGGTCGGGAACCTCGCCGGGGGACTGGTCGAAGGGCCTGATTTGTTCTCGCACTCGGCCGGACCTGTGACGAACATTCCCATAGTAGCGCTTCGGTGCCGTCTGATGGCCTGGGTGGTCATAGCGCGGTTTGGGGGCGTTACAAGCATGGTCATACAAAGAGAAGAACTCTATGCTGTTTGGGCAACCATTGGAGATAACATCACCTACTCATCCTCCAAGACCAAGAGTTCTAAGATAAGAAGCCCAGTCCTAAGTTACTTCCACAAGGCCTTAGCAAACACCTTCTTTGCTAGGAAGGAAACTGGAAATCTCAATGAGGGTGAACTCAAGATGTTTGACATGGCTCTCAATGGAATCATCCTTAAGGCAAGAGATGGAACCATCATCCTTGGGAGCAGTGTGGAGACTGATATTGCAATGGTGCTCATTGACCACATGATCTATTTGAGAAGCTGGGTGGGCAAGCTGCACAATAAAGGCTCAAAGGGAGCCCTAATCATTAGAGGCATCATCACTCCAATACTACTAGCTGCTAAGGTGCCACTTGATGCACTCCAGTTGATGCACTTGATGCACCTGATGCCAAGATGGATTGATTCCAACTATCTCACCTATACCCTAATACTAGCAAAGGAGATGCATCAAGGAAATCACCTTTTCAATTTTGAGCTTCCAACAATTGGGAAAAGACAGCTTGTCCTACCTAATCAAGAGCTCACCACCATACAAGAAGGAGCAAACATTGATTTTTGGACAGCTGATGAGTTCTTGTTTGTTGGGACAGCTCAAGTTAGAGTTGATGAAGCTGGGGATGTAGAAATGGCTGATAGGGAAGAGCAATTCTACTTTGAAGAATATGAGCCAACCCCTAGAGATAGTAGAGGAGTGAGGGAGACTAACAAGAGGCTGACACTTCTACAAAGATGGAGCAAGTGGCATGGGAATAAATTTGAAAAGCTGAAGAAGAAGGTGGGATGAATGACTAAGCCCATCAAAGGCTTAAAGTGGGAAATTTCTGAACTGAAGAGTGCAAACTCATCACCAAGCCATTCTAGCCCTTTAAGGAGGTGTAGCTCAACTAGAGCACTTTCAAGAGCTGAAAACCCTGTGGAACCAGCTAGAGCTTCAAGTTTCGAGCCAATTCAGAGGAGGAGAAGTTCAAGTCGCTGAGAACAACAATCTTCGAGGCACTCGACCGGTTCACTCGAGCAACCACTCGACCGAGTACCCTTGATGCACTCGGCCGAGTACCTACCCAGAACTCCTTATGGCTTCCCAGCTCCAGTAGGATATCCAAGCTATCCAGGTTACCCTCCCTTCCCAACCCAATACTTCATGGATCCAGCACTCTTGCACCAGTTCTACCATCAGCAAGGTCAGAATTTTTCTAACTCGCAGTCCAACTCGACCCCCCCCCCCCCC
>NC_025689.1:27319083-27358291 GCF_000633955.1 Camelina sativa
TGAGGTAACACTATCACCTTATCCTTGTAAATACCATTGCATATCATGTTGTGTTTTGTTTTAGTCTTGAATCCTCTTTCAAATTTCTCTCACACAGAGGACTGTGTGATTTGTGTTTAGGGGAGGGTTTGAGATAGTATTTGATGTTGTATTTTGTTTTCTTATTTCAAATTTTTAGCATTATCATGTTAGTATTTGGATTACATCTAAGGCGTAGAAAAACCCTAAAAAATTGAAATTTTTTGTAAAAATCTTCATAAAAAAGAGAGTGTTCATGTAGTTTGCATTGCATATTAAAATCTTGTTTAGCATGTTTCATGTAGGACTGTTTAATATTTGCATTAGGGATCTATGATGAGTTTTGCCTTGTTAGCTTGCTTAATTTACTAAACTAGGATCAATGCCCAAGTTAATAGTACTTTGATGCTAGTTGAGTAGTTAGAAGCATAAGATTGAACCAAGCCTTGAATTCCTGCATTGCATTTGGTCTAAATTGAAGCATGTTGTGATTTGATGCCATTTCCTACTTATAAGAACCTAATATTGACTTTTAAATATCAACTTGTGCATTGCTTTAAACTCATGGATATCATATACATATTTGGATTATCTTTCTCCTTTTTACCACTCTTGTTGATCCAAGTAGCTGATTGAACCATTAAAATCAGTTTCCCCCACCTATTAACCAACCCTTCTTTCAAGCCATGTTTATTCTTGTGTGTGTGAGGCCTATTTTGGGATTGAGCTTGGTAGAAAGTGTTAGGTTTGAACTGACAAGAGTAAAGCCTTGTGTAGTTCTAGTTTGCAATTTTCAAACTAGATAGGGCTAGGTGGTTCACTTGTTGGGTTTGGGACTTGGCTGTTTTGAAAAGAAAAGAGAAAAAAGAGAAGGAAAAGGGGGAATGTGTTTAAGTAAAATCAAAGTCTAGTGAAAGAATAGGAAGTAAAAATATTGTTGAAGATGGTTCTAGTTAAAGAAAAGAAAAGAAAGAAAAGAAGAGTCTAGAAAAATGTTTTTATGTCTTAAGAATAAGAAGAAAAGAGAACCATAGCAAATAAGTAAGAAACCCCCATTCCCATAGAAAGATCAAATAAGAAACCTTTCCTAAGGCTTAAAATCAAAAGAGAAAAGGGTGAAAGAGAAGTGAAGAAGATAAAGGGTAGAACTAGGACAATTTGGGTTTAGACTTATAGGATAAATACTTTGGGTGCCTTTGGGTAGACAAGGTTTTGTTCTTGTATGTGTCTAAGTGTTCTTACCTTTAGAATTCTTCTAAAGCTCAATCCATGTTTTATGAGAGAGGGCCTGTTCGTTTTCAAGACGCTGAAACAGCGACGGTGACAGCTTAAAACGGCGGTGATAACGACTATTAAAAAAAAAAATGACAACGGAGAGGGTAAGAGGAAGACACGGACGTGTCGCAGGGGGAGAGAAAAAGTGTCGCAGGGGGTAGAGAGAAGTCTCTAGATTTTCTAGCGATCGTTGCGGCAGATCATCTGAACAGTGCAGCGACTCTTTTTCACACCGGCAGCGACTCCTCTTCACATTAGTATGAGCTGCTTTTGCCTATTTTTCTGTCGCAGTCGCTCATTGAGAGACTTGAAAATGAACTGGGCCAGAACCTTGATATTGATAAGCCCCACTCTAAAGAGAGACCTTCATTGTCTCTAAACTTTTATTACCAAGCCAAATGAGTTTAAGCATTGCATAAGATTGATTCATGTTCTTGATTAATGAATGTTAAAGGAAATGGTTGATTTGAATGCATGTGGACACCTAAGGCTCAAATCAATAAAGGTTGTGATAGGTTTGTCTAAAATCTTTAAGTACAGCTCATTCACCTTGCATCATAGTACTAGTAACTTGGACATTGATTGTAGCTAGTTTATTGGCAAGCTTTAGGAGCTGAGATCCCACTTTCAAACCTCACCTACTTTCTTATGTCTTGTTTATTTGCTTGAGGGCAAGAAAAAACTAAGTTTGGGGGTGTTGATATTCATATATTTTACCCTTCCCTTAGTATTTTTACCTCTTTTGCATCATTTGCTATCTAGTATAGCCATTATTGCATAGCTTTTAGGACTGTTCATGCATTAGGGTGTAGTTGCATTGCATTTGCATATATTCTTGCATAAACAGGTGATGTTCATATATTTTACCCTGTTTTCCCTTAGTATATTCACATCTTTTGCATCTTTTGCTATCCATTTTGACCATTATTGCAAAGCTTTAGGACTATTCATGCATTAGAGTCTAGCTGCATTGCATTTGCATCTTTTCATGCATAAACAGGTGATTTTGGAGCTTAAGGAGCATGGAAACAATGCTGAGGAGAAGTGAAGCAATCAAGAGTAGAAAGCAATGGAGTTAAAGCTGAAAAACCAAGGTCCGGAGTCCCACTCGACTGCCCACTCGACCAGACACTCGACCGTGTGCGGAGAGGGACTCGACTGAGTGGAAGGAGAAGAAGAAAACCCAACTCGACTGGTCACTCGACCGAGCACCGGGCCGAGTTGGCCGAGCCGCCTAGCTATTTTGTCTTTTAGCATTTTTAGGGCTTCCAATCCTTTTCCTATTTAAAGACCTTGTACCCTGCAACCACCAAGAGTCCAGCTTTTTAGATATTCTCAAAACCTAGTATTTACCCTTTTGGGAATTATTACTTTTTGCACTTTTATTTTCTTAGATCTTGTACCTTCTTTTGAAGGAGAAAAGACTAGATTCTTCATTTTTGTTGGTTTCATAACTTACAAAATATTGAGAACTCGAGTTTGATTCCTTCTTCAATATTGTAGATCTTTGCTTTATCTTTCTAGTGATGCAAGTTTCGTTATTTTCTGGGTTTAAGACTTTGTTGTTCATCATGTGTGATTGTGAGTAGTTTCCTTAGGATCTTAAGGATGGGTTAGGCTGGATTGTGTTTGTGGTTTGTTTGATTTGGTCAAGCTTGATTGTTGTAGATCTCTTCTAGGCTAGATATTCTTAATGCTGATCCTATAACCGAGAGGGTAGGGTTTGATCTCAAGCCTCTTAGCATCACACCAATGTTTAAGGAGCATAGATAAGGCTAGATCTAGAGTTTATTATTAGGCTTGCTAAGAGATTAGAAGTCTTGTTTGATATTTGACATATTGTTTAATGCTTGCTTGTATAGGTTCTTTGCTTTGTGAGAACAAGTCTAGAAATATATGAGCTTGATTGTTTTTTGCCATGAGAGTGGATTAAACATGTTCTTAGAGATTATTGTCTAGAGATTAGCTCAAGTTGTTTGAGATTTGTTGACCAAGTTAGATAACCACAATCATTAGTCCAGCCCATGAATCCCTCCTCAAGGCCTTCTTTGTTTATTGATTTCTCAGCTTAAATTATGTTGTTTGATCGTTGTTTGATTTGCTTTCGTATTGCTCTGTTTTGTTTGCATTGCTCTGTTTTACGTTTTTTGTCCAGCTCGACCCTGCACTCGATCTACACTTGATTGAGTGCTTGCTCGAGTTCATCCCCAGAACTTTCGTTTATGATTCAAGTTTGTCCTGTCTCATTTCTTGTCTCATTTTAGTTGCATCTCTAAAGCATTCACTTAGTCTCCTGTTCATTACTTGTCTTCCATTAGCTTATTACTTGCATTACTATAGTTTCCATTTCTTTTCTAGCTTCATAATTGTCATAATCATTCTGTTCCATTTACATTTAGCATCTAGTTCTAGTAGTTTTTACATTCTACATTTTACATTCAGCAATAGGTTGTTAGTGATAAACCTCCTACATACTTGGCTTGACTTAGACCAATATCCACATCCGGATTGCTTGCAACACACATTTAGGATTGACACCTCTTATACTGCAACTGCATAAGGGAAATTGAAACACTCTGCACTCCATTTTTTCATCATATCATCATACTTCATTCATTCATCCATTCACCACCATAGAAAGATTTGTGTTTCAATTTGGTGCCGTTGCCCATTTGAGTGTGTTTCAATACTTCATTCATTCATCCATTTACTGAACTCGAATCTTCTTTTGCTTGGTTGTCTTGCGTTTCAGGTACCACTCGACCACCTACTCGACCGAGTCGTGATCGAGCACTTGATCGAGTTAGACGCTGGATACATATAGACACCACTTCCCAGTCGACTCGACCACCCACTCGAGCCTAAGCTGGACAGTGTACCTGTTCGAGTCTGTACTCGCGTTTGTTGATGCACACAAGGTCAAAGGGTCATCACAATCTTCAAAGGCCTATTGACAACATCCACAGGCTACAAAAGGGTTTGAGACATAAGCAAAGAAGATTAGTTCAAGAACAATAGGATCAAGTCATCATGGAGCAACAAGCTAACCATGATCAAAGACCTAGACACATTGGTGTTGGAGATGCACCAAACACCCACAACCAAAGAGCTGGTATTGTGCCTCCTACAGTTGCTAATAATAATTATGAGATCAAGAGTGGATTGATCTCTATGATCCAAGCCAACAAGTTCCATGGGTTGCCAATGGAAGATCCCCTAGATCACCTTGATGAGTTTGATAGGATATGTGGTATCACAAAGATTAATGGTGTGAGTGAAGATGGCTTCAAGCTTAGGCTGTTCCCCTTCTCACTTGGAGACAAAGCTCATCTTTGGGAGAAGACTCTTCCTACTGGAGCAATAACCACATCGGATGCTTGCAAGAAGGCTTTCTTGGCCAAGTTCTTATCCAATGCTAGAACAGCTCGATTGAGGAATGAAATTTCTGGATTTGCTCAAAGGAACAATGAGAGCTTTTGTGAAGCTTGGGAGAGGTTTAAAGGATTCCAAACTCAGTGTCCTCACCATGTATCCAGTAATGAGTCCTTGCTAAGCACTCTATATAGAGGAGTTCTTCCCAAGATAAGGATGCTTCTTGACAGAGCTTCTAATGGCAACTTCCTCAACAAGAATGTGGAAGAAGGATGGGAATTGGTTGAGATCCTTGCTCAATCAGATGACAACTACAATGAGGACTATGACAGAACAGTAAGGTCTACCTCTACTGATCAAGAGGAGAAGTACAAGAAGGACTTGAAAATGGTCAATGAGAAGCTTGACAAAATCCTTCTAAGCCAACAAAAGTCCATTCACTACATTGGTGAAGAAGAGGTTCAAGTTCAAGAAGGAGATAGGGAGTTTGCTGAGTTGTGCTACATGCAGAATCAAGGAGGATTCAAAGGCTACAACCAAGGAGGAGGATTCAAGCAAAACAACCTCTCCTATAGAAGCACTAATGTGGCCAACCCACAAGACCAAGTCTACCCACCTCAATAGCCTCAATAGCAACAAACCTATATACCCAAGCAGCAACAACAAGTGTTTCAGCCCCAGTTGTGTCCCCCACCCGGGTTTCAGACTAACCCAGGCCAAGAACAAGACTTAAGAGCAATGATGCAACAATTGTTGATTGGACAAACCAATGGGAAGATTGAGGTGGCTAAACAGTTCGCTGAGTTGAATCAAAGGCTCACATCACATTATAATGATCTAAACATGAAGTTTGAAGGTCTCAACTCTAGAGTGAAGTATATGGAGAGCAACCTTGCTTCTACTTCAGCTTCTAAGCCTAACCAACTACCGGGAAAGGCTGTTCAAAATCCTAAGGAGTTCACTGCTAAGGCCATTCATATCTATGAAGAAGAAGTCAGTGAGGACAGTGAAGTCCAAGCTGGGGGGATTCATCAGTTACTGAAGCCCCAAGTGACGATTGTGCAAAGCAAATTGAGTCTGACATTTCACTCGACGAGGAGCTCGAGCTGGCACTCGACCGAGTGCCTGATCGAGTGGTCAATCGAGCTGAAGATTCCGGAGCCGTCAAGCCTGCTAAGTATATTCCTCCTGCTTACAAACCGCCTCTACCATTCCCAGGACGTTCCAAAGCAAAGAAGCTTAAGGAACTAAGGGAAATCATTGAGAAAAAGGAGATGATAGCTTTGCAACAAGAGGAAGTGAAAGCTTTGAAGGAAGAGGTTGTGATTGAGAAACAAGAGGAAGTGTTGGCCATACAAGAGGTCATCATTGCTTACCAAGAAGAAGACAGAGGACCTGCCTTGGAACAGTATGATCCATTACCTATCTATAAGGATTTTATGCTTGAATTGTCAAAGAAGAAAGCTCATGCTCAAGATGAGAAGGACCTTGAAAACCTTGAGGGAGTGATCATCGTAATTAAGCTTAAGGATCCAGGTCTATTCTATCTGCCTTGCATACTCAGTTACCTTCACTACAACCAATGCCTATGTGACTTGAGAGCTTCTATCAGCGTGATGCCCTACTCCATAGCACAAAAGCTTGGGCACACTGACTTCAAATCCACCAACCTTCATATATGCCTAGCTGATGGGTCAAATAAGGATGTGGTTGGTAAGTTGGAGAACATTCCGGTCAAGATAGGAAAGGCAAGGATTCATACAGATTTTGTGGTCATAGAGATGGACAAGGAGCCTGAAGATCCAATCATTCTAGGGAGGCCATTCTTAGCCACTGTTGGAGCTGTGATAGATGTCAAGGAAGGTCTTGTGACCTTGAACATTTCTAAGGGTATAACCATAGAGTTTGACATCTACAATCACACCAATCTGCCTACTATTGATGATCAACCTTTCACTATCAAGGACAAAGGTGGTCAAGAGGTCTTAAGTGATGAGGCAACTCTAAAGGCTAAGCTCTCTATTCAAGAGGAATCAGTGGAAAAGCTTAAGGGTTCAGTTCAAGAGTTGACTGATCTGGTGAAGGATCTCCAAGTCAAACTCAACAAGAGGTCTTTGAGGAAGGCAAGACCAAGGTTCAAAATTAAGAAGAAATATGGTTTGTGTGTTAAGGGTGAAGTGATCAAGGGTCAACTTCACAATGATCAAGAAGTGCCAGGGAGGATTTCATCACCTCCTTGGTATCTAAACCAAGCCTGAAAAGGCAACCAAATTCAAGCTTAGTGACTCTAAACAAGCTCACTAGGGAGGAAGTCCCTAAGGTATCATTTGTAAATATGCTTTATTTTCTTAGTAGTTTTGATGTTTTTTTGTTTGTGATTGTGTTGGGCAGGCCTTTTAATGAAAGTGTAGATGGGTATGGAGAGATTTGGACTTGGGGAAGTAGACTCGCAATCCCACTCGACCAGCCCACGAGAGGTACTCGACCGAGCTGACAAGCAACCAAGGCCCACTCGATTCCCATTTCTCTAGAATAATCGAGAGGAGGGAAGACCAAGAAGAAAAATTTTGAAATTTCAAAATTTGGTCAAGGAGCTCGACCACTTGCAGTCGAGTGTGGGGTCGAGTGGCAGCAAAAAGCAGCTCAAAGATTCCCATTTCAAATTTGAATGTTATGGACGCTCCAGCCTTGTTTCCTTGTCTCCTTAGCTTCTTTAAATAGAGCTTGATTCGATCATGTATCTGTCACACTCTCTCATTGCTAAAAACAAGTTAAATTCAAGTTTAAAATCTCTCTCAAAGTTCATCTTTTTGCTCAAGCTTAGCTCTTTTAGTTTTTGGGTCACTAACCTATTAACTTTAAGATTTGAGTCTATTCCTCTCAGTTCTATTTGAAAATGTCTTCAAGGATAACTAGGAAGTCTCAACAAGCGGCTGAAAGCTCCCTGGATCGTCGTGATGCCCGTCTTGAAACGAGAGGAGAAACCGCAAGAACCACTCGACCACCCACTCGAGCAGGCACCCGACCGAGTGGTGGTTCGAGTAGTCGATCGAGTCGGGTTGCGAGAGAGAGGAGTCAGTCAGCTGAGGAGGATCCTGAGAGAACCGAAAGTGAAGAAGAAAGGGAGCCAAATCTTGAGGAGATCATGAGGAGAAACAAAGCCAAAGGCAAGAGGCCAGCAGTTGAAACTCCACAAGAGGAGGTTGAGAGTGAAAGTGAAGAAGAAAGTGAAGAAGAAGAGGGAGAAGATGATGGTGAGGAAGAGTCTTGTGGCTTGACTCAAAGGCAGCTCTATGAAGCTTTCTTGAGGATGCAGTTCTTGGGGACTAGATACCCACACAAGGAGATCATGGAGAAGCTAGGAATTGATGGAGATGTGGAATTGCTCTTTGAGAATTCCAACCTAACCAAGTTCATGGGGCTTTGCATGGAGGGGTATAAAGAGGAGAGTTGTGAGCTTCTAGCTACTATCAAGATGCATTGCTATTCAAGGAAGGACAAGGAGTTTGGACCTGGTCACATTGCCTTCACTATCAAGGGGAAGAAGTATGAACTTTCATTGAAGAAGATAGCCAACATCTTTGGCTTTGAAGTTGGTAGTGAAAGGAGCATGGAGATACCAAGAGAAGAGCTCTATGCCATATGGGAAACCATTGGAGACAATGTCATATACTCATCCTCCAAGACCAAGAGCTCCAAGATAAGGAGCCCAGTCCTAAGGTACTTCCACAAGGCCTTAGCAAAAACCTTCTTTGTTAGGAAGGAAACTGGAAATTTGAATGAAGGAGAGCTCAAGATGATTGATGTGGCACTTAATATTAATATTCTTGAAGCAAGGGATGGAAGCATCATCCTTGAAAGCAAAGAAGGAACTGACCTTGCAATGGTGCTTATTGATCACATGATCTACTTGAGAAGCTGGGTAGGGAAGTTGTATAACAAAGGTTCAATGGAAGCCTTAACCACTGGAGGCATCATCACTGCAATCCTACAAGCTGCTAAGGTGCCTCTTAGAGGGAAGAAGGTCATGCCTAGATGGATAGTTGCAAGCTACCTCACCTCTACTCTCATACTAGCCAAGGAGAAGCATCAAGGAAATCACATTTTCAACTTTGAGCTTCCAACAATTGGGAAAAGACAACTTGTCCTACCAAATCAAGAGCTCACCACCATTCAAGAAGGAGAAAACATTGACTTTTGGCCAGCTGAGGAGCACTTGTTTGATGGGACAGCTCAAGTTAGAGTTGATGGAGCAAGAGATGTACAAATGGCTGATGGGGAGGAGCAAATTTACTTTGAAGATTATGAGCCCAACCCAAGAGATAGTAGAGGTGTGAAGGAGAATAGCAAGAGGTTGACACTCCTTCAAAAATGGAACAAGTGGCATGGGAAGAGGTTTGAGAAGCTGAAGAAGAAGGTGGGCAACATGGCTAAGTCCATCAAGGGCCTAAAGAAAGAGATTGCTGAGTTGAAGAGTGGGAATTCTTCACCAACACCATCTAGCCCTTTGAGGAGGAGTAGCTCAACTAGAGCACTTTCAAGAGATGAAAACCCTGTGGAACCAGCTAGAGCTTCAATGTACGAGCCAATTCAGAGGAAGAGAAGTTCAAGTAGCCGAGAACAACCATTTTCGAGGCACTCGACAGGTTCACTCGAGCACCCACTCGACCGAGCACCTCCCATGCACTCGGCCGAGTTCGAACCCATAACTCTTTATGGCTTCCCAGCTCCAGCGGCTTATCCAGGATATCCAGGTTACCCTCCCTTCCCACCACAGTATTACATGGATCCAGCACAGTTCCAGCAGTTCTACCAGCAGCAAGGTCAGCATTTTGAGACTCGCGTTCCAGCTCGACCCCCCCCCCCCACTCGACCGGGCACTCGACCGAGTGCCAATCGATTGCTATCGTCGAGCTGCCCCAATCTCCACCTCCAAATCAACAACAAGCCCCCAACTACACTTTTGACAGCATGCAAGAGGATGTGGACAGCGTCTTCCACAATCCATGAGGTAACACTATCACCTTCCTTGTAAATACCATTGCATTTAATGTTGTGTTTTGTTTTTTGGTCTTGAATCTTCAATCAAATTTCTTTCACACAGAGGACTGTGTGATTTAAGTTTGGGGGAGGGTTTGAGATAGTATTTGATGTTGTGTTTTGTGATCTTATTTCAAATTTTTAGCATCATCATGTTAGTATGTGCATAGCATCTAAGGCATTGAAAAACCCTAAAAATCTGAAAGTTTTTGAAAAAATCTTTATAAAAAAGAGTGTTCATGTAGTTTGCATTGCATATTAGGATCTTGTTTAGCATGTTTCATGTAGGATTGTATAATATTTGCATTAGGGATCTATGATGAGTTTTGCCTTGTTAGCTTGCTTAATTCACTAGACTAGGATCAATGTCCAAGTTAATAGCACTTTGATGCTAGTTGAGTAGTTAGAAGCATAAGATTGAACCAAGCCTTGAATTCCTGCATTGCATTTGGTCTAAATTGAAGCATGTTGTGATTTGACACCATTTCCTACTTATAAGAACCTAATATTGACTTTCAAATATCAATGTGTGCATTGCTTTAAACTCATGGATACCATATACATATTTGGATCATTTTTCTCCTTTTTACCACTCTTGTTGATCCAAGTAGCTGATTAAACCATTAAAATCAGTTTCCCCTACCCTTAACCAAACCTTCTTTCAAGCCAAATTTATTCTTGGGTGTGTGAGGCCTATTTTGGGATTGAGCTTGGTAGAATGTGTTAGGTTTGAACTGACAAGAGTAAGACCTTGTGTAGTTCTAGTTTGTATTTTCCAAACTAGATAGGCCTAGGTGGTTTACTTATTGGGTTTGGGACTTGGCTGTTTTGAAAAGAAAAGAGGAAAAAGAGAAAGAAAAGGTTGGAGTCCTTAGGAGAGAAATGTGTTTAAGTAAAGTCAAAGTCTAGTGAAAGAATGGGAAGTATAAGATTGTTTAAGTTGGTTCTAGTAAAAGAAAAGAAAAGAAAGAAAAGAAGAGTTTAGCAAAATGCTTGTATGTCTTAAGATTAAGAAGAAAAGAGAACCATAGCAATAAGAAAGAAACCTCCATTCCACTAAAAAGAATCAATAAGAAACCTCTCCTAAGACTTTAAAATCAAAAGAGAAAAGGGTTAAAGAGAAGTGAAGAAGTAAAAAGGGTGAAACTAGGATCATTTGGGTTTAGATTGATAGGATGAATACTTTGGGTGCCTTTGGGTAGACAAGGTTTTATTCTTGTATGTGTCTAAGTGTTCTTACCTTTAGCCTTCTTCTAAAGCACAATCCATTTTTCATGAGAGAACCTTGATATTGATAAGCCCTACTCTTAAGAGAGACCATCATTGTCTCTAAGCCTTTATTACCAAGCCAAATGAGTTTAAGCATTGCATAGAATTGATTCATGTTCTTGATTAATGAATGTTAAAGGAAATGGTTGATTTGAATGCATGTGGACATCTAAGGCTCAAATCAGTAAAGTTTGTGATATGCTTGTCTAAAATCTTTAAGTACAGCTCATTCAACTTGCATCATAGTACTAGTAACTTGGACATTGATTCTAGATGGTCTATTTGCAAGCTTTAGGAGCTGAGATCCCACTTTCAAACCTCACCTGCCTTCTTATGTCTTGTTTATTTTCTTGAGGGCAAGCAAAGACTAAGTTTGGGGGTGTTGATGTTCATATATTTTACCCTGTTTTCCCTTAGTATATTCACATCTTTTGCATCTTTTGCTATCCATTTTGACCATTATTGCATAGCTTTAGGACTATTCATGCATTAGAGTCTAGTTGCATTGCATTTGCATCTTTTCATGCATAAACAGGTGATTTTGGAGCTTAAGGAGCATGGAAGCAATGCTGAGGAGAAGTGAAGCAATCAAGAGGAGAAAGCAAGGGAGTTAAGGCTGAAGAACCAAGGTCCGGAGTTCCACTCGACTGCCCACTCGACCAGACACTCGACCGTGTGCGGAGAGGGACTCGACCGAGTGGAAGGAGAAGAAGAAAACCCAACTCGACCGGTCACTCGACCGAACACCGGGTCGAGTTGGCCGAGCAGCCTAGCTATTTTGTCTTTTAGCATTTTTAGGGCTTCCACTCCTTTTCCTATTTAAAGACCTTGTACCCTGCAGCCACCAAGAGTCCAACTTTTTAGGTATTCTCAAAACCTAGTATTTACCCTTTTGGGAATTATTACTTTTTGCACTTTTATTTTCTTAGATCTTGTATCTTTTTTTGAAGGAGAAAACACTAGATCCTTCATTTTTGTTGGATTCATAACTTTCAAAATATTGAGAATTCGGGTTTGATTCCTTCTTCAATATTGTAGATCTTTGCTTTATCTTTCTAGTGATGCAAGTTTCGTTATTTTCTGGGTTCATCATGTGTGATTCTGAGTAGTTTCCTTAGGATCTTGAGGATGGGTTAGGCTGGATTGTGTTGGTGGTTTGTTTGATTTGGTCAAGCTTGATTGTTATAGATCTTTTCTAGGCTAAATATTCTTAATGCTGATCCTATAACCGAGAGGGTAGGGTTTGATCTCAAGCCTTTTAGCATCACACCAGTGTTTAAGGAGCATAGATAAGGCTAGATCTAGAGTTTATCATTAGGCTTGCTAAGAGATTAGGAGTCTTGTTTGATATTTGACATATTGCTTAATGCTTGCTTGTATAGGTTCTTTGCATTGTGAGAACAAGTCTAGAAATATATGAGCTTGATTGTTTTTTGCCATGAGAGTGGATTAAACATGTTCTTAGAGATTATTGTCTAGAGATTAGCTCAAGTTGTTTGAGATTCGTTGACCAAGTTAGATAATCACAATCATTAGTCCAGCCCATGAATACCTCCTCAAGGTCTTCTTTGTTTATTGATTTCTCAGCTTAAATCCTGTTGTTTGATCGTTGTTTGATTCGCTTTCGTATTGCTCTGTTTTGTTTGCATTGCTCTGTTTTACGTTTTTTGTCCAGCTCGACCCTGCACTCGATCTACACTTGATTGAGTGCTTGCTCGAGTTCATCCCCAGAACTTTCGTTTATGATTCAAGTTTGTCCTGTCTCATTTCTTGTCTCATTTTAGTTGCATCTCTGAAGCATTCACTTAGTTTCCTGTTCATTACTTGTCTTGCATAAGCTTATTACTTGCATTACTATAGTTTCCATTTCTGTTCTAGCTTCATAATTGTCACAATCATTATGTTCCATTTACATTTAGCATCTAGTTCTAGTAGTTTTTACATTCTATATTTTACATTCAGCAAAAGGTTGTTAGTGACAAACATCCTACATACTTGGCTTGACTTAGACCAATATCCACATCCTGATTGCTTGCAACACTCATTTAGGATTGACACCTCTTATACTGCAACTGTATAAGGGGAATTGAAACACCCTGCACTCCATTTGTTCATCATATCATCATACTTCATTCATTCATCCATTCACCACCGTAGAAAGATATGTGTTTCAACAGGTGAATATGGAGCCTAAGGAGCATGGAAGCAATGCTGAAGAGGAGTGAAGCTATCAAGAGAAGAAAGCAAGGGAGTTAGAACTGAAGAACCAAGGTCCGGAGTTCCACTCGACCGCCCACTCGACCATGTGCGGAGAAGAACTCGATCGAGTGGAAGGAGTAGAAGAAGAGCCAACTCGACCGGTCACTCGACCGAGCACCAGGTCGAGTTGGCCGAGCCGCCTAGCTATTTTGTCTTTTAGAATTTATAGGGCTTCCACTACTTTTTCTATAAAAGGGCCTTGTACCCTTCAGCCACCAAGAGAGCCATCTTTGAGAAAATCTACAAACCTAGTTTTTAACCTTTTGGGAATTTATGCTTTTTGCTTTTTACATTTCTTAGATTTTGTTCTACTTTTGAAGGAGAAAACAAGAGATTTCTTCNCACTCCATTTGTTCATCATATCATCATACTTCATTCATTCATCCATTCACCACCGTAGAAAGATATGTGTTTCAACAGGTGAATATGGAGCCTAAGGAGCATGGAAGCAATGCTGAAGAGGAGTGAAGCTATCAAGAGAAGAAAGCAAGGGAGTTAGAACTGAAGAACCAAGGTCCGGAGTTCCACTCGACCGCCCACTCGACCATGTGCGGAGAAGAACTCGATCGAGTGGAAGGAGTAGAAGAAGAGCCAACTCGACCGGTCACTCGACCGAGCACCAGGTCGAGTTGGCCGAGCCGCCTAGCTATTTTGTCTTTTAGAATTTATAGGGCTTCCACTACTTTTTCTATAAAAGGGCCTTGTACCCTTCAGCCACCAAGAGAGCCATCTTTGAGAAAATCTACAAACCTAGTTTTTAACCTTTTGGGAATTTATGCTTTTTGCTTTTTACATTTCTTAGATTTTGTTCTACTTTTGAAGGAGAAAACAAGAGATTTCTTCATATTTGTTTGTTCAATAACTCTCAAAGTATTAAGAATTCGAGTTTGATTCCTTCTTCAATATTGTAGATCTATGCTTTATCTTTCTAATGATACAAGTTTCGTTATTTTCTGGGTTTATAACTTTGTTCATCATGTTTAGCATTTGTGAGTAGTTTGCTTAGGATCTNACTGAAGAACCAAGGTCCGGAGTTCCACTCGACCGCCCACTCGACCATGTGCGGAGAAGAACTCGATCGAGTGGAAGGAGTAGAAGAAGAGCCAACTCGACCGGTCACTCGACCGAGCACCAGGTCGAGTTGGCCGAGCCGCCTAGCTATTTTGTCTTTTAGAATTTATAGGGCTTCCACTACTTTTTCTATAAAAGGGCCTTGTACCCTTCAGCCACCAAGAGAGCCATCTTTGAGAAAATCTACAAACCTAGTTTTTAACCTTTTGGGAATTTATGCTTTTTGCTTTTTACATTTCTTAGATTTTGTTCTACTTTTGAAGGAGAAAACAAGAGATTTCTTCATATTTGTTTGTTCAATAACTCTCAAAGTATTAAGAATTCGAGTTTGATTCCTTCTTCAATATTGTAGATCTATGCTTTATCTTTCTAATGATACAAGTTTCGTTATTTTCTGGGTTTATAACTTTGTTCATCATGTTTAGCATTTGTGAGTAGTTTGCTTAGGATCTTGAGGATGGGTTAGGCTGGATTGTGGTTGTGGTTTGTTTAGCTAGGTCAAGCTTGTTTGTTATAGATCTCTTCTAGGCTAGATATACTCTATGCTGATCCTATAACCGAGAGGGTAGGGTTTGATTTTTAAGCTTCTTAGCATCACACCAATGTCTAGGTTGCTAGATAAGGCTAGATCTAGAGATTATCATTAGGCATGCTAAGAGATTAGATGTCTTATTTTATTTTTGACATAAATGATCTGTTGCTTAATGCTTGCTTGTATAAGTTCTTTGCTATGTGAGAACTAGTCTAGAAATATATGAGCTTGATTGTTTTTGCCATGAGAGTGGATTAACATGTTCTAGGAGATCATTGTCTAGAGATTAGCTCAAGTTGTTTGAGATTTGTTGACCAAGTTAGATGACCATAATCCATAGTCCAGCCCATGAATCCCTCCTCAAGATCTTCCTTGTCTATTTATTTCTTAGTCTAAATCATGTTGTTTGCCTGTTGTTTGATTTACTTTTGTCTTGCTCTGTTTTGTTTGCATTGCTCTGTTTCTTGCATTTGTCAACTCTACCCTGTACTCGATCGCACACTTGATCGAGTGCTTGCTCGAGCTCATCCCTAGAATTCTTGTTTATGCTTTGTGTTTGTCCTGTCTCATTTCCTGTTTCATTTTAGTTGAATTCCTGTTGCATTCATTTAGTTTTCTGTTCAATTCTGTTCATTACTTGCCTTGCATTAGTTCTTTACTTGTCTTGCATATCTATAATTTCTTTTTCTGTTCATTGCATTGCTGCTTAGATCATCCTGTTCTCTTTAAATTTAGCATCTAGTCTTATTAGCTTTTACCTTCTGCATTTTACATTTATCATTAGGTTGTTAGTGACAAACATCCTACATATTTGGCTTGACTTAGACACATATTCACATCCTGATTGCTTGCATAACACTCATTTAGGATTGACATCTCTTATACTACAACAGCATAAGGGTAATGGAAACTCCTTTCATTCCACCTGTTCACCATCATCACATCATATCTCATTCATCATTCCACCCACCATATAAACAAAGTTTCAATAAACTTGCATGATTGCGTTTTTCCTACTTGGAAAGGGCTGTGTTGCACGAAATTGTTGTTCGAGTGGATGTAGTAACAAGTGGTTTTGGCTTGGTTTGCATGGTCAGTCGACACTTTTTGGTGCCGGTTTGTGCAAGGACGATGGTATTTACAGCTGTGTGACCAGCTCTCAAGGTTGATTCCAGCACTGTCATGCAAGGCTACAGGTAAGTGATCTGGTTGACTTGTTTATTTGTTGTCTACCCGTTTTTGACTCATGTTTGCCAAACAAGCTGGGGGAGATGTGGACTTGGATTCAAGTGAGTGATTGTTTTGTTGTGGGGGAGCAAATGAGCGTTGCATCTGGCTGTCGTTTATGGTGGTTTGTCTCGTATTAGACCTTGGGTTGCGTCTTGTGTTTTTGTGGTTTTTGATTCTGACAGGTTCTGGAGGATCAGGTGCTTCTTTGTCAAACAAAGTCAAAAAGGGGGAGACTGTAGATGCAGTTGCCGCAGCAGTATGTTTGTTTAACAAGTTCCTGCTAGGACACAGAGCTTTGTATCTGAGGACAAATGAGTGAAGAGTAGCGAGAAATTGCAGTTGACGAGGCAAATCCGATTTCGATGGAATAAGAAGATAAAGCACGGGACCGGATACGCGGCCAGGAATGTTTGTACCGGACCAAGACGCCCAGGACACTGCCGAGACACTTGCATTACCCGCAGGACAACAGCAAGCCAATGCACCAAGGATCACTCCAGGAGCTACTACGCGATCAAAGAGCTCGTCTAAGGCCGCAAGACAGAAGATCAGTAGGTTCGTGCAAGCCTTTGTTTGAGAAGATCAAGAAAATAACCCGGCCAAGGCGATCCAAGTGGAGACCATTCGCACAGCCTTCATCCTTACCCAATGATGAAGGCGACCAAGTCGTTAGGATCATGACCCATACACTTTTTCCTTACTGCGGATTTGTCCCACGAGGTTTACCGGAGAAGGTTTTAATGAGGCGACGAGTCCTAACGCAAACCTCCGCGTTTTGAAGCCGATAACTTGGTTCCCGCGTCAAAGCCTAAGGACGTGTTATCTTTTTGTTTAAGCGTTGCGTTTTGAACTTTGTCTAGAACTTTCTTATGTAACGTTAGAATAGTGTGACGTGTGTGGTCCTGTTTAAACCACTTAGAGGGCGACGTGTTCTCCATCAAAGGAAACACGTCAAGGGCAAACGTCTGTGGACCATAGCGAGTCCGCGTGTCCCTGGTTCCCTCTAAACCCTCACATATTTAAACCATCCTTTCCTTAGCAAACTCTTTAGACATGAATGAAATTATTTTCCCAAAGAGTGAATTTTTGTTTCTTGTCTCACTTCTCTCTTTAGCCATAGTCCGGGACTAACTATTGAGAAACCCTACTATATTCACGAACCGGGTTCATAATCTTCTAGTCTGGCCGTATCACGAGTAGAGCCAACACTCGTGTGTTGTCACTCGATCCACCCTCGCTTCAATTTCTCCTAGCAAAACCATCACTTGGTTCGCTAGTCGCTTCCCATTCCCGATGGCCGATCCGAACCGCTACCGCATCGGACCGTCCATACGCCCGAAGTCATTACCATCATTCTATCGCGCGTTCCACTCGTTTGATCTTTGCCAAAACTCGTATACATCGTTCGTTTTCCCTCCTCAATCATTCACCATTGTTTGGCCCAAGGAAAGTTGGCTCTAACCTGACCGTTCCGAAGAACGGACTGGTGCTCACATCAGCTAGTATCAGAGCTAAAAGGTTCTACCCAAATGTTGTATCTTTCTGAAACCCAGAACTTTCTTTTATTTGTTTAAAGCTTTAATCTTAAGTGTTTCTAGTAGTCTTCGTTTTTCTCATCTTGTTTCGTTAGGGCGTTCGGTTTGTTTTATGCGTAGTATTGTCGTTAGATCGATTAAGTTATCTTTTGTTCATCCTTGTTCTTGCTTAGAAACCGAAATATCCATAAAGTATTGTAAATTTGTTTTTCGTTTGTGTTGTGGTCCCAAAAATTTGTCTTATTGTGCATGTGTTTGCTTTTAGGCGCGTGTAGTTGCTTTTTGTTTAGTCATAGGTTGTCATCTTGCTTTGCTGTCTTCAATCATTGACTGGCCAAAGAAATATCTTATCCCTTGCCCTTTGAACATAATATACTCACGGATATTCGTTTTGTTTCAACGAGGTTTGGAATCAATCGGACAGCGCAACATGTACGGACCAAACTACGTCACCATTGACCATCCGTACAAGCACCATGGCCGAACAACATCCACCAGAGATCCCTTTACCTCCACCAGAGATTGACGCCACCTTGACGGCCCTTCGCAACAGCACAAAACGTCTGGCCTTACGAATGACGCGTCTCGAACTTGCTAACCCTCCAAGGGAAGATCCACTACCCATGCAACGTCAACGACAAGACTCGGAACCAAGCGACCAATCCGACGAAGATTATGAACCGCGTCCGAGGCAACGACACTGACGCGATGACCAGTATGAGAACAAACCACGGCCGAACTAACCAGGACACAAAATGGCAGCCCCAACTTTTTCCGGCAAATCTGACCCCGAGGCCTACCTCGACTGGGAAAGCCGGATGGACCACTTTTACTCATGCTACATTTATCCGGAGATTCATAAGATCTCTTACGCCATGGGCCAGTTTACCGACTAGGCACTTACATGGTGGGATCGCTTAGTAGCCGAACAACACCGCAACCATGATCGACCGATTGCTACTTGGGAAGTCATGAAAACCGTCATGAGGCGACGATACGTTCCACCGTTCTATCATCGAGAGCTCCAAAAGAAATTTAGGAGACTCACTCAAGGTTTGCGGTCCGTTGAAGAGTACTACGAGGAGTTAGAGCACCTAAGCAACCGACTCCAAGTATAAGACACCGAGTAGTCCCTTATGGAGCAGTTCCTCGACGGTTTACAAGACCGGATCGCACGAAAGGTCGAGTGACAACCCTACCAATGGTTCGAAGAATTATTGCACCTAACGGTGCAAATTGAATCCCAAATCAAGAAGAAGGTCGCCACGACAAGTCGAACCACAGCTCAAGGAGTGCCTAACTTGTCACCTAACGCCTCACCCTCCAACAGGCCACAAGATAAGCCGAAAGCAGCCAACGTTCACTCTAGGTTCAAACCCAAGGAACCGGCCAGTAACAATCGCCAAGATCCACAAAGGACGACCAATGACGTTCGAAGCCCGGATATTATTTGTTTAAAGGGCCAAGGCCGAGAAAATTATGCCCGAGAGTGCCCGAACGCCGGGAACATGATCATTATCGAGTCCGGAGAGCTCGAGTCCGAAGGGGAGATGGCCGAAGAGAATGATCAGGCCAAAGCAGACCTGGAGGAGGACGTAGTAGAACCAGAGGTCGGAGAACTCTTGATGATTCGACGTATTCTAAGCGCCAGCCTGGAGACGGACGACTTGAACCAGCATGACAACATTTTTCACACGCGATGCACGGTAAGCGGGAAGGTGTGTGGCTTGATCATTGATGGGGGCTCCTGCACGAATGTTGCAAGCTCTTGCATGGTCAAGAAACTTTCTTTGCCCACCACATGCCACATGAGACCCTATAAACTCAAGTGGTTTGACGATAAGACTGTGATCAAAGTAAAGGACCAAGTCCTTGTCCCATTCATTGTCGGACCGTACAAGGACCAAGTACTATGCGATGTAGTACCGATGCAAGCTAGCAACCTTTTATGAGGAAGGCCATGGCAGTTTAATAAGGGAACCTCGCATTGCGGTCGCACAAACCAGTATACGTTTGTACACGATAAAAAACGTATCAAATTACAACCTTTGACGCCAACACAAGTTCGTGAAATGCAATCTAAACTGTCTAAGGACTCGGACCCTAAAATGAACTTTCTTATTCAGTCTAATGATGTTAGAAACTCCCTTAAGGACTCCAACCAAGTTTTATTGATGGTCTTTAGAGATTTGTTGGTTGAAGGGATTGAAAGTTTGGTGGACGCACTACTGGATGTTATCCGAGACGTTCTTCGATATTTTGCGGACGTGTTCACGGACGAACTTCATGAAGGACTACAAACGATCCGAGGAATTGAACATCAGATCGATCTAGTTTCTGGAGCTCAATTACCGAACCGTCTTGCATACCGAGTCAACCCGGAGGAAGCCAAGGAGTTACAACGACAAGTGGCCGAACTCATGTCCCAAGGCTATGTCCGAGAAAGTCACAGTCCGTGTGCCATCCCTGTCCTACTCATACCGAAGAAAAACGGAACCTGACGTATGTGCATCAATTGTCGGGCCGTGAACAACATCACGATCAAGTACAGACACCCGATACCGAGACTAGACGACATGCTGGATGAGTTGAGTGGTTCGAGCATTTTCTCTAAGATCGACCTCAAAAGCGGGTACCACCAAGTTAGAATGAAGGAAGGGGACGAATGGAAAACCGCATTCAAAACCAAGCAAGGTTTGTACGAACGATGGGTAATGCCAGTCGGTTTATCTAACGCACCTTCTACTTTCATGCGATTGATGAACCATGTCTTGAGAGCTTATATCAACAAGTTTGTTGTTTTTTACATTGATGATATCCATGTTTATAGTTCTTGCCTGTATGATCATGTCAGCACCTAGAACATGTTTTAAACACTCTCCGCAAAGAGCAATTGTACGCTAACTTGAAAAAGTGTTTCTTTGCTGCTAATGAACTAGTCTTCCTAGGTTTTGTTATTAGTGAACAGGGACTCATGGTGGACGGCGAGAAGATTTGAGCCATCGAGGAATGGCCCACACCAACTAGTGTTTCACACGTCCGATCCTTTCATGGACTCACCAGTTTCTACCGCCGATTCGTGAAAGATTTCAGTACGATCGCGGCGCCTCTTACCGTGGTGATCAAGAAGAACCAGGAGTTCAAATGGGAGGAGGATCAAGAACGAGCTTTCAAAGAGCTTAAAATACGCCTCACTCACGCCTCTACTCGTCCTACCCGACTTCAACAAAACCTTCGAGGTGGAGTGTGACGCGTCCGGTGTAGGCATTAGAGCAGTTCTCACACAAGGCGGCAAACCGGAGGTCTATTTCAATGAGAAACTCAGCAGCGCCACTCTCAACTATCATACTTATGATAAGGAGCTTTGTCACGAAGACACACCCTGATCACCACCATGGACGCCAAAGTGTTGGGGTTCGAAAGCATCAAGGAAGCGTACGCCAACGATGCTGAGTTTGGAGATAGTTTCAAGAACCACGGCAAAGGCACGCTCACCGAGTTCTACGTGTACGACGGATATCTGTTCCGGGGCCGACGAATATGCATCCCAACCGGTTCGATCCGAGATTTATTGGTTCGAGAAGCACATAGCGGGGGACTGACCAGACATTTTGGTATAACAAAGACTTTGGATGTGCTCCAAGAACACTTCTTTTTTGGCCAAAGATGTGAAGTATGGTCGAGAAGCATTGTGGACAATGCGTGGTGTGTCGAGCGTCCAAGTTAACTACCCACCCGCACAGCCTATACACGCTACTACCAGTTTTGACAGGACCTTGGATCGACCTGTCTATGGATTTTGTCCTCGGGCTGCTCCCTATAAACCGGAATGACAGTTTGATGGTTGTGGTCGATCGGTTCTCAAAGATGGCGCATTTCATTCCATGTCATAAGAGCCACGACGCGGTGCAATTGGCCGACCTATTCTTTAGTCAAGTGGTCTGACTCCATGGTATGCCGCGGACCATTATTTCTGATCGTGATCTGAAGTTCGTTGGACATTTCTGGCGGACCCTATGGAAGAAACTTGAAACCAATCAACTGTACTCCACCGCCGCACACCCGCAAACCGACGGCCAGACCGAGGTCGTTAACCGATCCATTGGAGCCTTACTTCAAATGGCGATCGCAAGCAACAAAGGGACATGGATAGAATGCGTCCCACTCATCGAGTTTGCTTACAATCAAGCCATTCACTCGGCCACCAAGAAGTCACCATTCGAGGTCGCTTACGGGTTTAAACTTCTTACTCCGATGGATCTACTACCGTTACCACCAGACGGGGTCGAGAGTCAAGATGGAGCCGAAAGAGCCAAATTGGTCAAGAGGATTCATGAGGAAATTTGAGCAAATATCGAGAGAAGGACCGAACAGTATGCACGTTTCCTCAAACACGGACGCAAACCTATGCTTTTCAAACTGGGAGATTGGGTTTGGCTGCACCTAAGGCCGGAGCGGTTCGCACGGAAGAGGAAGGACAAGCTTAGCCCACGTGGTGACGCACCTTTCCGAGTCATAGAGAAGATCAACGATAACGCCTACCGCCTTGAACTGCCAGGTGAGTATAACACTTCTACACCATTCAACGTTACTGATCTTGCTCTGTTTGATGCAGGTGACGATGAAGAAGTTTTGGGACAAAACCTTCTCAAGGGGGAGGGAATGATGTGAGCACAGGACCGGACATGCGGCCAGGAATGCTCGTACCGGACAAGGACGCCTAGGATGCTGCCGAGACACTTGCATTACCCGCGGGACAACATCAAGCCAATGCACCAAGGATCACTCCGGGAGCTACTATGCGATCAAAGAGCTCGTCTAAGGACGCAAGACAGAATATCAACCGGTTTGTGCAAGCCTTTGTTCGAGAAGATAAAAAAGAACCCGGCCAAGGTGATCCAAGTGGAGACCGTTCACACGGCCTTCATCCTTACCCAAGGATGAAGGCGACCAAGTCGTTAGGATCATGACCCGTACTCTTTTTGCATACTCCGGGTTTGTCCCACGAGGTTTACCGGAGAAGGTTTTAATGAGGCGACGAGTCCTAATGCAAATCTCCGTGTTTTAAAGCCGATGACGTGGTTCCCGCGTTAAAGCCTAAGGACGTGTTATCTTTTTATTTAAGCGTTGCGTTTTGAACTTTGTTTAGAATTTTCTTTTGTAACGTTAGAATAATGTGACGTGTGCGGTCCTGTTTAAACCACTTAGAGGGCGACGTGTTCTCCATCAAAGAAAACACGTCAAGGGCAAACGTGTGCGGACCATAGCAAGTCCGTGTGTCCCTGGTTTCCTCTAAACCCTCACACTATTTAAACCCTCCTTTCCTTAGCAAACTCTTTAGACTTGAATGAAATTATTTTCCCAAAGAGTGAATCTTTGTTTCTTGTCTCACTTCTCTCTTTAGCCATAGTCCGGGACTAACTATTGAGAAACCCTAGTAGATCCACGAACCGGGTTCGTAATCTTCTAGTCCGGCCGTATCACGAGTAGAGCCAACACTCGTGTGTCGTCACTCGATCCACCCTCGCTTCCATTTCTCCTAGCAAAACCATCACTTGGTTCGCTAGCTGCTTCCCATTCTCGACGGCCGATCCAAACCGCTACCGCATCGGACCGTCCGTGTAGTGACCCTCACCAAGGGTTAAAGTTTTGACGTCCATTCAAGTCCAAAAGACCGGGAAGAGGAAGGCAGAAAGAAGAGCTGGAAGTTTGATGAAGGGAAGTCCGAGAAAAGTTTATCGGACCAAGAGTTGTCCGGGTCGTCCGAGACGTACCGCCCGTACCGTCCGATACGTATCGTCCGGCAATTACCGAGAAATGTCGAGAATACCGAGTACTCGAGGAATTTACCGAGTACTCGAAGAAGTTGTCAAGTACCCGAGGGAGAGTTGCCGAGTACCCGAGAAAGTGTCGAGTACTCGAGGGAGTTGCCGATAGATGCCAATAGTTGCCGAGAGAGCTGCCGAGGATCGACGACCGTCGACCAAAGTTGTTAAAAGTCTTCCCCACCAAAAATTATAAGTCAAGGAAGCTAAGTGGATTAATATTTTAATCAAGAAAGCTTAGTGGAAATTGTGGGATGAATATTTTATTCAAGAAGACTTAGTGGAGCATTAGTGGAAGGATTAAAGAATTCAAAAGCTTAAGTGGGATTCAAGGTGGCTAATCAAGGAGCTTCCAAGTGTTGAAGTCCCTCTAATAGAGAGTGTGCATACGACTCTCATATGCTGTCTCCACCGCCCATTCACTCTATAAATAAGCTCTCATTCCTCTCATTTCCTCACAAAGAAAGAAGGGGTAAGTTGAGAGAAATTGAGAGAGAAAGAAGAGAAAGAGCGAGTATTAAGAGAGGAAGAGTGAGCGTTTGCAAGAGAAAGAAGAAGGTGTTGCGAGAAGAAGAAGAAGTGCAAGAGAAGACTATCGACCAAGACCATCAACGTTAGATCGATAAGGAAATCAATTCTAACCGAAGAGGAGATCCGAGTTGCCGCGAGAAGAGCTTCATCAAAGGAGATCATTCGTCGACGGTTTACTGTGAGTTCAGGCACATATTTGCATCGGCTTAGATGGAGAGTTAAAAACATCCATCTAGTGCGCGATTTTGCATGTTGCATGTAGATGCATTTACTTGAAGTTCTTTCATATTTTCTTGTTTAAATGCATGCATAGAGAGGTTGCGCCAGTTGCTAGATCAAAATGATCTAGTAATAGAAGGCGAGAAATGGTTGAGTTATTGGTAAGATTATGGGTTTAAAACCATATAAACTCAAGTATAAACTTCGGTGAGATCTTAAGGCGCTTTAGTCCGCGAGAAATTCCGGCTAAGTGTTTTAAGATTTGGTATGGCTATCCTTCCCATTCCGTGCCACATGCAGCCGCGACATGCAACCCATGTTCGTGTGTGTGCAGGGTTGGTCACGAAGAGCTCGGAGGTTACTGGGCTCGCTACCCTGGCCGAGGCTACTTTACACGACGGTGTAATTTTGGTTGATATCCAAACGCCTGCCGTTGTGGTTGCGTTTTGGAGAATTCATGAGGGGTTGGGGAAGAGGAATGCATGCCGGGCCCAGATAAATTAAACTTGTTAAAAACTGCGGTTTTATTTCAAGTTTTGTTGTTGCATGTCATTGCATGTTGTTGTATATTATTGCATGTAGTTGCGATTATTGGTAGAGTGTTTTTGTTGGCTTGTTAGCTTCCGCATGTCATCTCTGATGGTTGTTAAGTTGTTTTGCTTGCTTGCATGTTAATCGCTGCTTGTTAATTGCTTATGCCTGTATGTTGTTTATCTATGCTTGCATGTTGCTTATTTATGTTCGCATGTTGTTGTGTTTGCGTGCATGTTGATTGTTAATGGGGAATTGGGGTTTGGGATTTATTTCTCTGCAGGAATCCTGAGCTCACTAAGTAATCTTAGATTACTTATGATAATATTGTTGTTCTGCAAGTGACCCTAGAGGGAACTAGAGGGCGTGGTGAACGATAGGGCTCCAGAGTAGTTTTCTTTTTGGTGTCTATTGTAAAATTCAAAGTATGTTTATTTGCGAACCAAAACTTTGGCGTTACGCCTTGTGAACTATTTTGTGTAATAGGTTGTGAAAACTTGTTTAAGTTTTCATGTGTTCGTATTTTCTTTTAAATCAAACGGGTCGTACTGATATAGACTTAGTCCGAGTCGGCCCAACGCACGGCGTGTCCGTAGGGTTGCAAAGCCTGAAGGATATGTCGTGTGGTCGGGAACCTCGCCGAGGGACTGGCCGAAGGGCCTGATTTATTCTCGCACCCGGCCGGACCTTTGATGAACGTTCCCTTAGTAGCGTCTCGGCGCCGTCTGATGGCCAGGGTGGTCATAGTACGGTTCGGGGGCGTTACAACGGTGGTATCAGAGCATGGTTATGATGCTGTATAGGACTCGTGTTTTCAAATGATTTATCGAGTCAAATGGTCGCAATAGACACTTAGGGTAATCCGGATCGTTCATCACTTAGGGTTAGATGGGATTAAGTAAACCCTTTGTTGATCGTGGATGCAGATGTCTCGTCAAGGATCTGAAAGATCAAGGTCGACGTACCGATCGCCGGGCACAGGGAGGGGTTCAAGTCAACAGTTTGGTCCGGAGGAATGGGATTGGGATTCGCAGTTTGAAGATGCACAAAGGGAATAGTCATTCCCAGACATGTATGGGCCGAACATGTTTATGCCAGATTCAAATCGTTTCAGTACGCCGGAGAGTATGTACCCGCCAGGGTTTTCACCGTTTGGACCGTACGCCGCTTATCCAACTCAGAACATGCCGAATGTAGATCGAGCGCATGGAGAAGGACCGAGTGAGCCGAATGTGCCGAATGTGCCGGAGACCCAGCAGACACTTAAGATGGTCCAAGATCTCTTGAACAATATGATCCAGCAGCAGCAGCAGGATCAAGCAAATCGTACAGCGGAAGATCCGTCCGACCAGTTTCTTAAGCGGGTGATGTTGTTGCGAAACCTAGGATTCCGTAAATTCAAAGGAGAAGCGAACATCGTTTTAGCAGACGCTTGGATAAAAGACCTGGAGAGTAACTTTGAGATGAAAAGGTGCCCAGAGGAGTTTAGGAGGCCAGTAGCAGTTAATTTCTTGGAAGAAGATGCTCGTGCATGGTGGGATACCGTAGTTTCGCGATATCGATTTCAGACAATAACATGGGGAATCTTTAAGAGAGAGTTCGAGCTGAAGTACTTTCCACCAGAGTCACGCGACCAGTTGGAGAGTCAGTTTTTGCAATTGGAACAAGGTGAAATGACCGTTCGGGCATATGGGAGAATTTTTACGAGACTTCGGAGGTATCTGTATCAAGGAAATGACGACGAGTCAGCGATGGCCCGGAGATTCTTCAATGGACTCAGGCTAGACATTAGAGGAAGGTTGCACGCTGTGACGTACCGCAGTGTCGAGGAAGTAGAAGAGAGAGCGGTAAGTGTTGAGGAAGCGATCGAGAAAGAAAAGGTGATTGCAGCTAGGGATAAAAAGAAGGAAACCGTCCAGCAGACTAAGATTGTGAACACCCGGAAGGTGAATCAAATAGCGGGACGGAATTGGGGCGCAGGCCGCGGGAAGCTTAAGATGAACGTTAGCCAAGGTGGTAGTAAGGTGAGCAACATGGATCCGAGGGGATGCTATGTGTGCGGGCAAGTTGGGCATTTCACTCGCGCTTGTCCGACTGTTGAAGAAACAAAAAGCAACAATCTATCAACCATCACATGTTTCTACTGTGGCGAGTTAGGACATTATGCGAACTCATGTCCGTCGAAGCCGGCCAAACCGAACGCCCAAACTGTGAACCGTGCCCAGATAGCGAACAAAGTGAAGGAACCCCCAGCGAAGAAGCAAGCAACCCCAGCAAATGTTTTTGCTTTAGGAGTAGAGCCACCCAAACCTTAACAGGCCGCGAAAGGCTCTATAACAGGTTTGATTGGGTTCTAACTCTCTTGTGTTTGTTAGTGATTGTTTGTGTGTTTGCGTGGTTAGTTTTAGCATTGCATTTTGTTATACTTGCTTTGCGTTTAGGAACATTACTTGTTGGTGGTAACCCCACACATGTNACTTTGGCGTTACGCCTTGTGAACTATTTTGTGTAATAGGTTGTGAAAACTTGTTTAAGTTTTCATGTGTTCGTATTTTCTTTTAAATCAAACGGGTCGTACTGATATAGACTTAGTCCGAGTCGGCCCAACGCACGGCGTGTCCGTAGGGTTGCAAAGCCTGAAGGATATGTCGTGTGGTCGGGAACCTCGCCGAGGGACTGGCCGAAGGGCCTGATTTATTCTCGCACCCGGCCGGACCTTTGATGAACGTTCCCTTAGTAGCGTCTCGGCGCCGTCTGATGGCCAGGGTGGTCATAGTACGGTTCGGGGGCGTTACAACGGTGGTATCAGAGCATGGTTATGATGCTGTATAGGACTCGTGTTTTCAAATGATTTATCGAGTCAAATGGTCGCAATAGACACTTAGGGTAATCCGGATCGTTCATCACTTAGGGTTAGATGGGATTAAGTAAACCCTTTGTTGATCGTGGATGCAGATGTCTCGTCAAGGATCTGAAAGATCAAGGTCGACGTACCGATCGCCGGGCACAGGGAGGGGTTCAAGTCAACAGTTTGGTCCGGAGGAATGGGATTGGGATTCGCAGTTTGAAGATGCACAAAGGGAATAGTCATTCCCAGACATGTATGGGCCGAACATGTTTATGCCAGATTCAAATCGTTTCAGTACGCCGGAGAGTATGTACCCGCCAGGGTTTTCACCGTTTGGACCGTACGCCGCTTATCCAACTCAGAACATGCCGAATGTAGATCGAGCGCATGGAGAAGGACCGAGTGAGCCGAATGTGCCGAATGTGCCGGAGACCCAGCAGACACTTAAGATGGTCCAAGATCTCTTGAACAATATGATCCAGCAGCAGCAGCAGGATCAAGCAAATCGTACAGCGGAAGATCCGTCCGACCAGTTTCTTAAGCGGGTGATGTTGTTGCGAAACCTAGGATTCCGTAAATTCAAAGGAGAAGCGAACATCGTTTTAGCAGACGCTTGGATAAAAGACCTGGAGAGTAACTTTGAGATGAAAAGGTGCCCAGAGGAGTTTAGGAGGCCAGTAGCAGTTAATTTCTTGGAAGAAGATGCTCGTGCATGGTGGGATACCGTAGTTTCGCGATATCGATTTCAGACAATAACATGGGGAATCTTTAAGAGAGAGTTCGAGCTGAAGTACTTTCCACCAGAGTCACGCGACCAGTTGGAGAGTCAGTTTTTGCAATTGGAACAAGGTGAAATGACCGTTCGGGCATATGGGAGAATTTTTACGAGACTTCGGAGGTATCTGTATCAAGGAAATGACGACGAGTCAGCGATGGCCCGGAGATTCTTCAATGGACTCAGGCTAGACATTAGAGGAAGGTTGCACGCTGTGACGTACCGCAGTGTCGAGGAAGTAGAAGAGAGAGCGGTAAGTGTTGAGGAAGCGATCNTGCATGGCACTAGCCGAGTTGGCTGAACTCAAGACTCAGTTAGAGGACTTGTTGGAGAAGGGTTTTATACGACCAAGTTCGTCGCCATGGGGAGCCCCAGTGTTGTTCGTCAAGAAGAAGGATGGGAGCATGCGGTTATGTATTGATTACCGAGGTATCAATAACATAACTATAAAGGACAAGTATCCTTTGCCAAGGATCGATGAGCTGTTAGACCAGCTAAGAGGAGCAAGTTGGTTTTCAAAGATTGATTTAGCCTCCGGCTATCATCAAATCTCAATTGCGGAACAAGATGTGATGAAGACGGCGTTTCAAACGAGATATGGCCAGTATGNTGATTGCAGCTAGGGATAAAAAGAAGGAACCCGTCCAGCAGACTAAGATTGTGAACACCCGGAAGGTGAATCAAATAGCGGGACGGAATTGGGGCGCAGGCCGCGGGAAGCTTAAGATGAACGTTAGCCAAGGTGGTAGTAAGGTGAGCAACATGGATCCGAGGGGATGCTATGTGTGCGGGCAAGTTGGGCATTTCACTCGCGCTTGTCCGACTGTTGAAGAAACNCCTGAGAGGAGCAAGTTGGTTTTCGAAGATTGATTTAGCCTCTGGCTATCATCNACTCGCGCTTGTCCGACTGTTGAAGAAACAAAAAGCAACAATCTATCAACCATCACATGTTTCTACTGTGGCGAGTTAGGACATTATGCGAACTCATGTCCGTCGAAGCCGGCCAAACCGAACGCCCAAACTGTGAACCGTGCCCAGATAGCGAACAAAGTGAAGGAACCCCCAGCGAAGAAGCAAGCAACCCCAGCAAATGTTTTTGCTTTAGGAGTAGAGCCACCCAAACCTTAACAGGCCGCGAAAGGCTCTATAACAGGTTTGATTGGGTTCTAACTCTCTTGTGTTTGTTAGTGATTGTTTGTGTGTTTGCGTGGTTAGTTTTAGCATTGCATTTTGTTATACTTGCTTTGCGTTTAGGAACATTACTTGTTGGTGGTAACCCCACACATGTACTGTTCGATTCGGGAGCGTCCAATAGTTTTGTGACTCCCGAAGTGGCTGACAAGTTTGGAGACTTGTGTGAGGAGAAAGAGGTGAACATCAACGTCTACACTGCTGGTAATCAACCACCGCTGAAGACAAGAAGATTGGTCAAGGAAGTGTCGATAGTCTTGCAAGAAACGAACCTCCCGGTAAATCCTTTGGTGATGCCATTGGATAGGTTCGATGCTATTTTGGGAATGGATTGGTTATCGGAACACCAAGCCCATATCGACTGCAGCAGAAGCAGAGTTATATTTGAAAATGGAGGAAGGACCCCTCTAGTTTTCAATGGGATCAGCCCAAGTAAAACGGCATACTTCGCATCGGCAGCTAGGATTGGAAGATGGATTGAAGAGGATGAAGTTTATTTAGTCACTCTGACCGCCATGGGAGGAGATGACAAGGAAGGCATGGAAGTTGAGGACATTGCCATAGTCAAGGACTTTGAGGACGTGTTTAGGCCATTGGAAGGATTGNGTGATAATATTCATCGATGACATCCTGATATATTCACGTAGTGCGGAGGAGCACGCGGAGCATTTGAAGAAGGTTTTGGAGAGGTTAAGAGAGATGAAGCTATTCGCGAAGTTTAGCAAGTGCAAGTTTTGGCAGAGGGAGATTGGATTTTTAGGACACCGAGTTTCGGAGCAAGGTGTGTCCGCAGACCCTGAAAAGATCGCCGCAATTCAGGAGTGGCCGAAGCCAACGACCGCGTCGGAAGTTAGGAGTTTCTTAGGCCTTGCAGGCTATTATCGGAAGTTCGTAAAGGGGTTTTCGTCCATTGCAAATCCTTTAACACGACTTACCGGAAAAGGAGTACCTTTTATATGGAGCGAGGAGGTAGAAGAAGCTTTCAGGAAGTCAAATGGAGCGTTGACATCAGCGCCGGTGTTAGCCCTACCTGAGCCAAACCAACCGTACTCTGTGTTTACAGACGCATCAAGAGTTGGAGTTGGATGTGTATTGATGCAAGGTGATAGGGTGATTGCTTATGCATCTAGACAGCTAAGGAAGTATGAGGAGAACTACCCCACACATGACCTGGAGATGGCAGCCGTGGTGTTTGCATTAAGAATATGGAGATCATATTTGTATGGAGAAGCTGTTCAGGTATTTACAGACCACCAAAGTCTTAAGTACTTGTTCACGCAACCAGACCTTAATTTGCGCCAGAGGAGATGGATGGAGTTCGTAGCCGACTACGATTTAAAGATTCAGTATCACCCAGGCAAAGCGAACGTAGTAGCGGATGCGCTAAGCCGAAGAAGAGCTCAAGTTGATGTCGAGAAGGACGTGGAGTCTTTAGCCGAGGAATTGAAGAAGGTAAGGCTTTTAGCCTTAGAAGGAGAATCTAGTGTACCGTTATGTTTACAAGCTGTAACACAAGCGAGCCTCTTACATCGAATTCGTGAAGAGTAACCCAAGGACGAGAACCTGAAGAAGATCATCGAGGAGTTGAAAAGTTCAGAAGGACCGAATGCTAGTGGTTATCATCTAGCTGATGATGACACTTTACTACTCAATGGGAGAGTAACCGTACCTAACCGGAACGGATTACGCGAGGAGATATTAGGAGCCGCCCATAGCTCAGCTTTGAGTATACACCCGGGGAGCACCAAGATGTATAAAGATGTGCGTAGATACTATCATTGGCCTGGACTGAAGAGAGCAGTAGCAAAATGGGTAAGCTAATGTGACTCATGTCAAAGAATCAAGGTAGAGCATCAAGTGCCAGCAGGATTGCTTCGCAACTTGCCCATACCGACTTGGAAATGGGACTCTATCTCTATGGAATTCATTACCGGTCTACCGATAAGAAAAGGGAGAATCAACGACGCAGTATGGGTAGTGGTTGACCGTTTAACCAAAGTAGCCCATTTGGTTCCAGTAAGAAGCATAGATCAAGCGCCAGTCTTGGCAGAGAAGTATATAGACGAGATTCTGAAGTTGCATGGAGTACCAGCAAACATCGTCTCTGACCGCGACCCGAAGTTCGCGTCAATATTCTGGCAGGATCTACATAGGGCGTTGGGAACGGATGTTCATATGAGCACCTCTTTTCACCCAGAAACTGACGGGCAGACGGAGAAAACTATTCGAACCATCGAGGACATGATTCGATTATGTGCGCTAGAGTGGTCATCAGATTGGGAGAAGAATTTGCCATTGGTGGAGTTCGCGTATAACAATAGTTATCACTCAAGTATCGGCATGTCACCGTTTGAAGCCATGTACGGAAGGCCGTGTAGAACACCTTTGTGTTGGACGGAAGTTGGAGAGAGGACAAGTTTCAATCACAAGTTGATTGATGAGACAACGGAAAAGATTAAGTTTATTCGTGAGAGCATGAAGAAAGCACAAGATCGCCAAAAGAAGTACGCAGACCGCAAAAGGCGAGAAGTAGAGTTTGAAGTTGGAGACATGGTGTATTTGAAGGTTGCCCCGCAAAAAGGGAAGGATCGATTTGGCAAAGTGGGAAAGCTTGCGGTAAGGTTTATTGGACCATACCGGATTGAGAAAAGAGTTGGCGAGGTAGCCTATCGGTTATCAATGCCCGAGGTGATGCGATTGCATAAAGTCTTCCATGTTTCACAACTACGGAAGCATGTGCCAGATCCAAGAATGATTGTAACCGAGCCTATCGAGGAGTTGGAGCCAAATCTCACATACCCCGAAGGACCGTTTGGAATAGGACAGAGGAGAACCAGGAAGTTGAAGAACCGGAGCATTCCTCAAATCCAAGTGTTCTAGGGAAAGCAGAATCGTAAAGTCACCACGTGGGAAGATGAGGATAGGATGCGTGCCAAGTATCCTCAGTTGTTCGCCGAAGAAGATGAGGCAGGACCATCAGAACCCTATGGAATTCGGGACGAATTCTATTAAGGGAGGGAGAATGTAGTGACCCTCACCAAGGGATAAAGTTTTGACGTCCATTCAAGTCCAAAAGACCGGGAAGAGGAAGGCAGAAAGAAGAGCTGGAAGTTTGATGAAGGGAAGTCCGAGAAAAGTTTATCGGACCAAGAGTTGTCTGGGTCGTCCGAGACGTACCGCCCGTACCGTCCGAGACGTATCGTCCGGCAATTACCGAGAAATGCCGAGAATACCGAGTACTCGAGGAATTTACCGAGTACTCGAAGAAGTTGTCAAGTACCCGAGGGAGAGTTGCCGAGTACCCGAGAAAGTGTCGAGTACTCGAGGGAGTTGCCGATAGATGCCGATAGTTGCCGAGAGAGCTGCCGAGGATCGACGACCGTCGACCAAAGTTGTTAAAAGTCTTCCCCACCAAAAATCATAAGTCAAGGAAGCTAAGTGGATTAATATTTTAATCAAGAAAGCTTAGTGGAAATTGTGGGATGAATATTTTATTCAAGAAGACTTAGTGGAGCATTAGTGGAAGGATTAAAGAATTCAAAAGCTTAAGTGGGATTCAAGGTGGCTAATCAAGGAGCTTCCAAGTGTTGAAGTCCCTCTAATAGAGAGTGTGCATACGACTCTCATATGCTGTCTCCACCGCCCATTCACTCTATAAATAAGCTCTCATTCCTCTCATTTCCTCACAAAGAAAGAAGGGGTAAGTTGAGAGAAATTGAGAGAGAAAGAAGAGAAAGAGCGAGTATTAAGAGAGGAAGAGTGAGCGTTTGCAAGAGAAAGAAGAAGGTGTTGCGAGAAGAAGAAGAAGTGCAAGAGAAGACTATCGACCAAGACCATCAACGTTAGATCGATAAGGAAATCAATTCTAACCGAAGAGGAGATCCGAGTTGCCGCGAGAAGAGCTTCATCAAAGGAGATCATTCGTCGACGGTTTACTGTGAGTTCAGGCACATATTTGCATCGGCTTAGATGGAGAGTTAAAAACATCCATCTAGTGCGCGATTTTGCATGTTGCATGTAGATGCATTTACTTGAAGTTCTTTCATGTTTTCTTGTTTAAATGCATGCATAGAAAGGTTGCGCCAGTTGCTAGATCGAAATGATCTAGTAATAGAAGGCGAGAAATGGTTGAGTTATTGGTAAGATTATGGGTTTAAAACCATATAAACTCAAGTATAAACTTCGGTGAGATCTTAAGGCGCTTTAGTCCGCGAGAAATTCCGGCTAAGTGTTTTAAGATTTGGTATGGCTATCCTTCCCATTCCGTGCCACATGCAGCCGCGACATGCAACCCATGTTCGTGTGTGTGCAGGGTTGGTCACGAAGAGCTCGGAGGTTACTGGGCTCGCTACCCTGGCCGAGGCTACTTTACACGATGGTGTAATTTTGGTTGATATCGAAACGCCTGCCTTTGTGGTTGCGTTTTGGAGAATTCATGAGGGGTTGAGGAAGAGGAATGCATGCCGGGCCCAGATAAATTAAACTTGTTAAAAACTGCTGTTTTATTTCAAGTTTTGTTGTTGCATGTCATTGCATGTTGTTGTATATTGTTGCATGTAGTTGCGATTATTGGTAGAGTGTTTTTGTTGGCTTGTTAGCTTCCGCATGTCATCTCTTATGGTTGTTAAGTTGTTTTGCTTGCTTGCATGTTAATCGCTGCTTGTTAATTGCTGATGCCTGCATGTTGTTTATCTATGCTTGCATGTTGCTTATTTATGTTCGCATGTTGTTGTGATTGCGTGCATGTTGATTGTTAATGGGGAATTGGGGTTTGGGATTTATTTCTCTGCAGGAACCCTGAGCTCACTAAGTAATCTTAGATTACTTATGATAATATTGTTGTTATGCAGGTGACCCTAGAGGGAACTAGAGGGCGTGGTGAATGATAGGGCTCCGGAGTAGTTTTCTTTTTGGTGTCTATTGTAAAATTCAAAGTATGTTTATTTGCAAACCAAAACTTTGGCGTTACGCCTTGTGAACTATTTTGTGTAATCGGTTGTGAAAACTTGTTTAAGTTTTAATGTGTTCGTATTTTCTTTTAAATCAAACGGGTCATACTGATATAGACTTAGTCCGAGTCGGCCCAACGCACGGCGTGTCCGTAGGGTTGCAAAGCCTGAAGGATATGTCGTGTGGTCGGGAACCTCGCCGAGGGACTGGCCGAAGGGCCTGATTTGTTCTCGCACCCGGCCGGACCTTTGATGAACGTTCCCTTAGTAGCGTCTCGGCGCCGTCTGATGGCCTGGGTGGTCATAGTACGGTTCGGGGGCATTACAGTCCGTACGCCCAAAGTCGTGACCATCGTTCTATCTAGCGTTCCACTCGCCAAAACTCGTATCCATCGTTCGTTTTCCCTCTTCAATCATTCACCATTGTTTTGCCCGAGAAAAGTTGGCTCTAACCTGACCGTTCCGAAGAACCAACTCTCTGTCTGTACCGCGAGCCGACTGGTGCTCACATCAGGGAGAGAAGATATCTGGAGAACATCGTTCGCGATGGTTAAGGAAACTGAGATTGTGGCAAACAAGAAATTGCCTTACTTGAAGATTTGAAGATCTTTTTACGGTTTTAGTGTGATCGAATATAAAAGATCTAGGGTGATGTGTGGGAGGTTTTCTTGAACACTTGAAAAACCTTTTGCGTGAGATTGTAACTTCAAGGCTGATCAAAGAAAGCTAAGAATGTGAGTGTTTGGTTATTCTCTTAGATCTATATTGGTGAGAGTTTAGATAGAGAAGAAAAGTGTGCTTAGATTTATTCTTGTAACCGGTTAAGAGTTTAAAAAGAATAAATAGTAAAAGGTTCGCTTGACATTTTCCAAGCCGAAGATTGTGGTGTTATTCCTCTATACATTTACAGATCCTTTACCGGAAGATCTTCTTGTGGAGATTTTGTCATGTATCGCAGCTTCTTCCTTGTCAGAGGTTCGTAATCTCAGATTAGTTTCGAAACCGTTTCGACGTATTTGCGATGATGGATATGTTCTCCGCAGACTTTCGCTCCAAGAAACCCCTCTGTTCCCATGGCATCGCGACCATGAAACGTTCTCCAATTTTTTCAAAAGATGTCGCAAGAATGGAAACCCCGAAGCTTTGTATCGCAAAGGATTCATCTACTACTTTCTACAGTACCTTGAGCACAAAGGACTCAAATATTTAGCCGTGCTTAAGTTCATATAGGCTTAGGGCAAAAAAAATGGTTTTGTTTTTAAAAAAAGTTAAAAATAACATATATAGATTAGATGGTTACCCATCAGAAACGTAGATGATATGTATTTTTAATTATTTATATATTTATTATTTTGTGACTATGATAAAATCATCTACATATATAGAAATTATTTGATTGCTTGATCCATTGAGTATAGTTTACATTAAATTCTATATAAATATAAATTGTAGGTGTGATTGTTTATCTACGGCAGTAAATTAGTCATTTTTTTGTTCTTTGTAATATTGAATAGATATTAACAAAAAATAAGCAAAACATATGCAAAATATAAACAAAACATAAGTAAAATATTTTTACGTATGTGTTTCATAATGTATTAGATGTTTGAAAGTAAAATTGAAAAACCACATGAAAGTTGAAAATTTGCAACCACACTAACAAAATGCTAATATGACAATAAAAAATAGATGATATGATATTTGAGAGTCTATTTTATGTGTTATTACACATTAGCATTGTGTTAATTAATTAAAAATATATTTTCGTTTAAATTTTTAACACAAGTTCTCAACTTTTATGTGGTTTTTCATATTTAGTTTCAAACATTTAATAAATTATATAATACTCTATTAATGCAAATAAAAGATAAAGAAATATGAAATAAGAAGAATTAATAACAAACAAAATATCTTAGATTTTTAAAATGAAAAGCGTAAACACATTTTCAAACTAAATACATAAGCTAACTAAAAAAATATGTGGTCTTACAATTTTTTTATATTGTGTGGCCTTGGGCAAATGCCCTTTTCGATATACATGAGGTACGGCACTGTATTTAGCTAAAGCTGCAGAAAAAGGACACAAAGAGGCTAAATATGTCTATGGGCTGATTCTTATCTGTCTTGGAGGCCAAACAAAACAAAATGGTTTCAAGATCTTGTCTTCTGTTACAAAGCCGTTGTTGTCAACTACGATGGATGAGCTGGTGGAACTTCGATACAAGATTGAAAAGATTAGAGACAGCGAATGGGATCGTGCCAACCCGGTGATGGAACAACTCAAAATAGTCTACGTTCGAGAGAAGTGCAATGGTAAAACCATGATGTTCTTAGCAAGGAACTGTGGTTGGCATCCATAGAATGAGGACAATAACGACATGAAGACTTCTTCTGCTTGTGAGTTTTGTCTGTGGCACCACGAAGTTGAACTTTTCTGCCGGAGGATTAGTGATCGATCAATAATTTTAGAAGTTGACCGGGGAAAAAGGTTAAAATACTTTTCCATTGCGAAAGTACTATTCCAAGTAAACACAAACAAAACAAAATGATTTGATTAGCAATCGGTTAGTTGTAGTTCGGACCAAAATACAGTAAATCTCTGTATATGTGTTAACAACTTAACATGTCCTATACACTTGAAATAAACTTGAATTTTGAAAACTACAAATATTTGAATTTATTAATTGAAGGGGTAAACTTTATTTAAAGAGATTATAGTTTTTATTTACTTTAAAACCTATAAGATTATGTTGTAGAACTTTTTTTTTTTTTTTTTTTTTAAAANATCATTTTATCTTGTAGAACTTTTTAATAATTTTAAAAAAAATCAATTTGTTTTTAAATAATATTAATCTAATGTTTTAGAAAAAAGAATAGAAAAAAAAATTCTTCTGGATTAATGAAGATCGTGTTGGCTAAAGCAAAGAGGTGAAAATATTTTTTTTTTTAGATTAATGAAAGATCCCTTATGGGATATGGAAACTTAAGGTAAAACAAAAAGGAAACAATATCGAAATATGGAAACGTAGTCCTAAGTCATAACGACACTAGGACGTGAATGCAACTCACACTATATATAAATAGTGCGGAAATACTCAAAGCTTGTTTATCATCATAATCTCTTCTTCCAAAATCTTAACCAAATCCGTGTTCTCCGATAAAAAAAACCACAACCATAATCATCATCATCATCATCATCATCATCATGTCTTTGTTTTCAAGAGCCGCTTTAGTTGTTTTGTATTGCATTTTCGTGTTTGTTAGCCTGTTAGAGGTAGATCCTCACCCCCACATAAGGCCCGCCCAGAAAAGATCCAAATAATCTCAAGGCAAGAAAGATGTATTTTGGTCTTTTCAGAGGACGAACCGACACGATTACCTATAAATACGGATGTACGGTGTTCAGGAAAGGGAATCTATGAAAAAAGAAAGAAAACGGTTACAAAGACGACAAGCGATCGACTGCTTTTTCGTCCAAAGCCTAAAATCGACGAGCTACCTTTAGTTTTCCTTTCATCATTTTAACTCGTCTAGTCCAGCTTTGTCAAGATCAATTCACAAGAACAAGGAGGAGGAAATGATCTAAATGCTCAAATAGATCAAGTAAGTAACGCTTTCAATCAACTTCAAATTTCAAATACAGAAGAAGGAGAAGAATATGTTGGTCCAAGAGGTCACCGATCAATCAATGATCTTATGAACCAAACAACTGAAGTTGAAGGAGAGGCGCTTATACTTGAGATGTGTCTCATGATGGCTGAAGAACCACAAGCTTTTGAGGAAGCAAAAAGTCGATAGAAGCCATGAGAGAAGAGTTGAGGATGATAGAAAAGAACAAGACGTGGCAAGTTGTGGAAAGACCAAGCAATAAAAATGTGATTAGTGTCAAATGGATCTTTCGTTTGAAGACTAATGCAAGTGGAGAAGCAATCAAGCACAAGGCGAGATTGGTGGCTAGAGGATTCACACAAGAATATGGTGTGGATTATCTTGAAACGTTTGCACCGGTTTCAAGATACGATACGATCAGAACGTTAATGGCGATTGCGGCTCAACACAAATGGAAACTCTTCCAAATGGACGTAAAGTCAGTGTTCCTAAATGGAGACTTAGAAGAGGAGATTTATGTAGAACAACCACCAGGTTTCGTAAAAGAAGGAGAAGAGGAAAGGTTCTTCAACTCTACAAGGCCCTCTATGGCTTAAAGCAAGCACCTAGAGCATGGTATGGGCGCATTGACGGTTATTTTATCAAGAATGGCTTTGAGAGAAACATCAATGATGCAGCGCTTTATGTGAAGAAGATCTCAAAGGAGATATTGGTGGTTAGTTTATATGTTGATGACATCATAGTCACGAGAAGCAACATGGAAGAGATTGAAAGTTTCAAGGAGGAGATGAAGAATGAATTTGAAATGATAGACTTGGGAGAACTAAGTTACTTTCTTGGCATGGAAGTGAACCAAAACGAAGAAGGCATTTTTTTATCACAAGAAAACTATGCAAAGAAGCTTTTGAAGAAATTTGGAATGCAAGACTGCAAAAGTTTGTCAACACCAGTAACTCCTCACGGCAAGAAGAAGGAAGCCATAGATGAGAAACTTGAAGACGTTACAAAGTATAGAAGCATGATTGGAGGACTCTTGTATCTTTGTGCTTCAAGACCAGATATCATGTATGCAAGTTCTTACTTGTCTCGTTACATGGCATCTCCAACAGTGCAACATCTTCAAGAAGCC
>NC_025689.1:27360410-27369461 GCF_000633955.1 Camelina sativa
CATAGATGAGAAACTTGAAGACGTTACAAAGTATAGAAGCATGATTGGAGGACTCTTGTATCTTTGTGCTTCAAGACCAGATATCATGTATGCAAGTTCTTACTTGTCTCGTTACATGGCATCTCCAACAGTGCAACATCTTCAAGAAGCCAAACGAGTACTTAGATATGTTAAAGGAACTTTGACATATGGGATTCAATTCAAACAAGTAGCAGAACCAGAGTTGGTGGGATTTTCTGATAGTGATTGGGGTGGTTCAGTTGAAGACAAGAAGAGTAGTAGCGGCTATGTTTTCTCAATTGGATCGGGTGCATGCTGTTGGAATTCAAGCAAGCAAAAGACGGTTGCTCAATCAACCGCTGAAGCAGAATACATTGCGATTTGCTCCTCAGCAAATCAAGCAATATGGCTACAAAGACTGGTGAATGAAATCGGATTCAAGGCTGAAAAAGGTATAAGGATCCTATGTGATAACAAATCTGCGATTGCTATAGGAAAGAATCCGGTTCAACATCGTCGAACAAAACACATTGAGATCAAGTATCATTTCGTAAGAGAGGCTGAACAAGAAGGAAAGATCAAGCTTGAACATTGTCCAGGAGAATTTCAAGTCCCCGATATCTTAACCAAACCTTTAAACACGTTAAGGTTTGAGTCTCTACAAGAAGAGCTAGGAGTGAAGATGAAGCCATGATCAAGGAGGAGTGTTGGAAGTGATCAAGTCTTCATATTTGTTTTATTTATTTAATGTATAAGAGTCGGCTGTATTTAAATCATTCATATCACTTTGATACAAATGATATAAGTAACCACCAAGTAGTTATTGTTTGAATGTTTGTGTCTTTACATTGGGGCATCTATTAGAGATGCAACTCCTAGTCCAAAGAGTGTCTTGTAAACCTATAAATATGTGTTTCACAATCTAATAAAACATACGGTTTTCATTATACAAAAACAGAGTACGATTAACAAGAGAAACACATTGAATGTAGAACAAAACAGAGAGAGAGACAAAAAAACAGAGTAACATCTCTTGTTGTCCGATCCTAAACACTTTGAGAGTTCAAAGTCTTACAGATAAAGGGGTACCTACTAGCGACGAATATGGGACTCCTTCTGATAGTATCGATGGTCTTGTCTGCTTGTATGCCTCCACAAGAGAAATTACAGTGATAAACCCAGACACGAGATGGTCCTACAAGCTTCCTCTTGCCAACTTTCAAATAGACAACAATGACTCAGAGGTCCAGGATTTGGAAAAGACTACGTTACTGGAACACACAAAATAGTGTGGTTACATAATATTAACAAGTACAATACCACCTTATCATGCGATATATTCGATTTTGAAGTCAAGCAATGGAGGCAGGTGCCTCCACCTCTTCCTGAACATCGCTTAAACAACACCAACTTACCAACTTTTGCAAACGGATGGCTTTATTGGTTCCACCTAGACTTGACCAAATTGATTGCTTTTGATCTTCACACGGACATGTTTCAAGTCATTCCAAATCCTATTATTGAGACATTATCATCATCCGTTGTTGATATGAGCTTCGGTAGCATAGACGACGACCGTCGTCTTGTGTGGGCTTTAGAGACAAATGGAGATGGCATGCAACACGTTTGGAGGCTCACTAACCACAACACTGGTGGGGCATTATTGAAAATGGACAAGTTGTTCTCCATTGACTTGAACAAGATTAACCCCACTTGCTATACGCCTCATGATGAGACTTCACTCTTCCACCCTGCGGCAATTTCCAAGAATGGTAACAAGGTGATGCTCTTTAAGCAATTCCTGGAGCCCCTCCTATTTCAACCCCCAAACTCTACATATCACATCTTGTCTTGTTCTCCTCTTCGTGACAGTCTCCTTGTTCCTTTTTTTCCAAGTTTAGTCTCTCCCTTTATGAGTTAATTTCAAGTTCTTAAAATGGATTTTAATTAGTGTCACATTATATGACATCTTGTTGAACGTTGTCATATTTTTCAGTGCAAGTTTCAGACTTAATTTGGATTATTTTTGATCATCTATTAGTTCACCATGATGCTTCTTCAAAGGATATTAAGAAGAAGTGCTTGGATCTCATCCTACTTGTGTGGTTTTTCATTCTATTTTCCTTATCTTTTATTTATTTAAGTATTCCGTATTCGGTTTCTATTTGGAGTTTCCTAATATTGTTATAGTAGTGCATGGTTANTACAAGCTTCCTCTTGCCAACTTTCAAATAGACAACAATGACTCAGAGGTCCCTTTGCCAGGATTTGGAAAAGACTACGTTACTGGAACACACAAAATAGTGTGGTTACATAATATTAACAAGTACAATACCACCTTATCATGCGATATATTCGATTTTGAAGTCAAGCAATGGAGGCAGGTGCCTCCACCTCTTCCTGAACATCGCTTAAACAACACCAACTTACCAACTTTTGCAAACGGATGGCTTTATTGGTTCCACCTAGACTTGACCAAATTGATTGCTTTTGATCTTCACACGGACATGTTTCAAGTCATTCCAAATCCTATTATTGAGACATTATCATCATCCGTTGTTGATATGAGCTTCGGTAGCATAGACGACGACCGTCGTCTTGTGTGGGCTTTAGAGACAAATGGAGATGGCATGCAACACGTTTGGAGGCTCACTAACCACAACACTGATGGGGCATTATTGAAAATGGACAAGTTGTTCTCCATTGACTTGAACAAGATTAACCCCACTTGCTATAAGCCTCATGATGTTACTTCACTCTTCCATCCTGCGGCAATTTCCAAGAATGGTAACAAGGTGATGCTCTTTAAACAATTCCAGGAGCCCCTCCTATTTCAACCCCTAAACTCTACATATCACATCTTGTCTTGTTCTCCTCTTCGTGACAGTCTCCTTGTTCCTTTATTTCCAAGTTTAGTCTCTCCTTTATGAAATAATTTCTAGTTCTTAAAATGGATTTCAATTAGTGTCACATTATTTGACATCTTGTTTAACGTTTCTTATTTTTCAGTACATGTTTCAGACTTAATTTGGATTATTTTTATCATCTATTAGTTCACAATGGTGCTTCTTCAAAGGATATTAAGAAGTGCTTGGATCTCATCCTACTCGTCTGGTTTTTCATTCTATTTTCCTTATCTTTTATTTATTTTAGTATTCCCTATTCTTAATTTGCGGTTTCTATTTGGAGTTTCCTAATATTGTTATAGTAGTGCATGGTTAGAGTTCTACGTGAAAGTGGATTTTCACATATACATTCTGGAGTATTCATTGGCATAGACGTACTCTTCTCCCTTTGACAGCTAACTGGCAAACTCATCATTCCAAGAGGGTTCTGTTCCGATTTAGCAGATTTGTTTTCTTAAACCCAATACATCTGCTAAAGGAAAAAAAAAAAGAACGAGCAGGTTCATTGACAAGTTAAGGAGATTGTTGATGTTTTTGTGTATATTAGTGAGAAAGTTTTAGTGAATTGATGAGGATGATATTAAAAACAAAAAATAGCCAAAGATCATGGGAAACAGAGTGTAAGATGTTCATATCTAATATGATTTACAAACATGAAACTCGATAAACTAAATTTCGTCGAACTTGAAGACTGTAGAAGCCTGATTCTAGCTTCGCTCAAACAGGAAAGTTATATGGCCATGCAGGGGTCGACATTTGCATCCAAATTTAATGGTTAATCATTTAGTCAATCCGGTTACCAGGGAGTGACATTTAACTATTCTCCAAGAGTTTATAAATTTGCATGATATTCAGATTATTCGGAATATGGCTATCAACAAATATTTCAAGCCAAATCGTTTGATTTATCATTATTCAAAGTCTGGAAAATATTCGGTGAAATCGGGTTATGTATTGGCTAGGGTGATGGCGGTAGAGGTAGAATATGGCCCAACATGTACGGTTTTAAGAGCCCAAGCATGGAAGCTCCATGTTTCACCAAAAAATAATAATTTCTTTTGGCAAATTGCATCGGCACTCTTGGATTAGCTAATTGTGGTGTCCAGTGTGATATCAAGTGTAAAAAATGTGACTCGGCATATAAGACAATTAACCATGCTCTTTTTGAGTGTTCTCACTCATGACAAATTTGGGGTTTATCTCTGATTCAGATTTCTTCAGGGAGTGTTCTGTATGAGTCTGTGTACTCAAATCTTGATTTTCTCTATTGGAGAGGATCATCTCACTCAGGCGATCTTGATTCCTTTCTTCAGTTACCTTGGATATTATGGTCAATTTGGAAGGATATGAATAAAAAAGGTTTTCAAAATATGCAGCTCGCGCATATGAGGTAATTAATCAAGTTGTAAGCGACAAAATGTTATGGGAGAATGCACAATTTCAAGCAGTGGTAGTGATGTGAACCGAGGTCGCGGTTGCGGTACGGACAGAGAGGTCGCTCTCAGGCCGTTCGGACTGTGAGAGGTTTTCCTTGGACAAGGCTTGGTGATTCGAACCTAGGGACGAAACAAACGAGGGACACCGAAGATGAAGGAAGACAAACGAGTGGATTGAGAGATCAAGCTTTTGGCCGTGATCAGGTCGAACGGATGCGATACGGACGGATCGGATGCGGAACGGCTAGTGAGTGGCTTCGATGCGAAGCGATGGTGGACGCGAGTGGAAACGAGTTGATGGAGGCGACGGTGGAACGAGTGACGACACGAGAGTAATGGCTCTCCTCTCGATACAGCCAAGCTAACGACGACGAACCCGGTTCGAGTCGTTAGGGTTCTCTCACTAGAGCAATCCCGGATTGTTCTATTGAAAGGAGTTAGACAAGGTCAAAGAATCTCTCTTTGAGAAATGTTTTTATTTCATTCTAGTCTGAAGGCTACAAATGTTTAAGAGAGGGTTTAAATAGCTAGGTTAAGAGAAGGCTTAAGGACACGCGGACTCGCAATGGTCCGCACACTTGTCCTTTGACGTGTTCTCATTGAAATAGAACACGTCGCTCTCTTTGACAATTTCGCACACTTGTCCTTTGACGTGTTCTCTTCGAAACAGAACACGTCGCGCTCTTTGACAATCAAACTTAACCACAAACACTCTCAACGTTCAAAAGAAGATTCTAGAGTTCAAATTAAAACACACAGCATAAGTAAAAATATAAAACCATCTTTGGCCTTGGCGCGGGAAACGACTTGGCTTCGGACGTTGTGCATTGAAGCTCCTCGCCTCGTTAAAACCTCCTCCGGTAAACCACTTGGGAAAACCCGGAGTGAGGAAAAAGAGTACGATTCCTCACTTACAATGACTTGGTTGCCTTCACCCTTGGGTAAGAAATAAGGCCATGCGAACTGTTTCTTCATGGTCTTTGGTCTGGTCGCATTGTTGGACGAACGCTCGGACATAGAGGTTGATCCTCTGCTTGGTGGCCTTGGCGGAGCTCCTTGACCTTGTCGTGGCTCCCGGGAGGATCGCTGGAACCTTGGTCGTGCTCGATGCTGGAGTCTCGGTCGCGTTTGGCATGTCTCGGTCAGGCGTCTCGGTCGCATCCGGTGCGTCTCGGTCTTCTTGGTCGGGTTCCGGTCCTGTGCTCACATCATTCCCTCCCCCTTGAAAATGTTTTGTCCCCAAAACTTCTTCATCGTCACCTACATCAAATGGAACGAGATCAGTAACGTTAAAGGAAATAGATGTAGTATACTCACCTGGTAGTTCGAGTCGGTAGGCATTATCATTGATCTTCTCGATGACTCTAAATAGTCCGTCTCCGCGTGAGCTAAGCTTGTCCTTTCTCTTCTGCTGGAACCGCTCCGGCCTCAAGTGCAACAAAACCCAATTGCCTGGCTTGAACAACATCGGCTTGCGTCCGCGGTTCAAGAAGCGTGCATACTGTTCGGTCCTTCTCTTGATGTTTGCTCGAACCTCCTTGTGCAGCTTCTTGACTAACTCTGCTCTCGTGGCTCCATCTTGATTCTCGGTCTCGTCCGGTGGTAGAGGTAGGAGATCCATAGGTGTAAGCGGCTTGAACCCATAGGCAACTTCGAACGGAAACTTCTTTGTTGAAGAATGGATGGCTTGGTTGTAAGCGAATTCAATGAGGGGAATGCACTCGAGCCATGAACCCTTGTTGCTTGCGATCGCCGTCCGAAGTAAGGCTCCTATTGACCGGTTCACGACTTTGGTCTGGCCGTCAGTTTGCGTTTGAGCAGCGGTGGAATATAGAAGCTTGGTGCCGAGATTCTTCCATAGTGTACGCCAGAAGTGACCAAGGAACTTTGGGTCTCGGTCGGAGATGATAGTGCGCGGTAAGCCGTGAAGTCTGATCACTTGACTGAAGAAGAGGTTCGCCAGTCGTACAGCGTCATTTCTTTTGTTGCAAGGTATGAAGAGCGCCATCTTTGAAAACCTGCCCACCACAACCATTATTATGTCCTTATGTGGTAAGAGAGGTAGGCCGAGAACGAAGTCCATTGATAAGTCAATCCAAGGCGCTGTTGACACAGGTAGAGGCATGTAGAGGCCGTGAGGATGAGTTGTCGACTTTAAAGCTCGACACACTACGCAGCGTCTGCAGTGTTTCTCGACCATGCTGCGCATCTTCGACCAATAGAAATGCTCTTGAAGCACGGCCAGCGTCTTGGTGATACCAAAGTTACGGGACTAGCCTCTACTGTGTGCTTCTCGGACTAACAACTCGCGTATGGATCCGGTAGGAATGCAAAGACGCCGGCCTCAGAACAAGAACCCTTCGTGCAAGTAGAACTCGGTGTAGATGCATTTGCCATGATTCTTGAAACAATCACCAAACTCGACATCTTCGGCGTACGCACCCTTAATGCTTTCGAACCCCAACACTCGAGCGTCCATTGTGGTGATCAAGGCGTGTCTCCGTGACAAGGCGTCGGTGACGACATTCTCTTTCCCCTTCTTATATTTGATCACGTATGGAAAAGACTTGATGAATTCGAGCCACTTGGCGTGACGTCTCTTGAGGTTTGTCTGGCCGCGTAAATGCTTCAAAGTTTCATGATCGGTGTGAATCACGAACTCTCGGGCCAGGAGGAAATGTTGCCATGTCTCCCTAGCGCGCACCAAGGCGTAGAGCTCCTTGTCGTATGTGGGGTAGTTGAGGGAGGCGCCGTTAAGCTTTTCGATGAAGTAAGCCACCGGTTTGCCTCCTTGAGTGAGAACCGCCCCGATGCCTACACCAGACGCATCGCACTTGACCTCGAACGTCTTGTTGAAGTCGGGCAAGGTCAGTAGAGGGACTTGAGTGAGACGTCTCTTGAGTTTTTTGAACGCTCGCTCTTGCTCCTCATCCCCACTTGAACTCCTGGTTCTTCTTGATTACTGCGGTCAAGGATCCTGCGACCGTGCTGAAGTCCTTCACGAACCTCCAATAGAAGCTAGCGATGCCGTGGAGCGATCGGACGTGCGAGATGCTTGTAGGCGTGGGCCACTCCTCTATGGCGCGAATCTTCTCTCCATCTACCTTGAGGCCCTGCGAACTTACAACAAAACCTCGAAACACTAACTTATCAGCAGCAAAGACGCACTTTTTCAAGTTGGCGTACAATTGCTCTTCGCACTTTTTCGATACGGCCAAGCTTACGACAATGAACCCGGTTCGAGTCGTTAGGGTTCTCTCGCTAGAGCAATCCCGGATTGTTCTACTGAAAGGAGTTAGACAATGTCAAAGAATCTGTCTTTGAGAAATGTTTTTATTTCATTCAAGTCTGAAGGCTACAAATGTTTAAGAGAGGGTTTAAATAGCTAGGTTAAGAGAAGGCTTAAGGACACACGGACTCGCAATGGTCCGCACACTTGTCCTTTGACGTGTTCTCTTTGAAATAGAACACGTGTCTCTCTTTGACAATCAAACTTAACCACAAACAGTCTCAACGTTCAAAAGAAGATTCTAGAGTTCAAATTAAAATGCACATCATAAGTAAAAATAGAAAATCATCTTTGGCCTTGGCGCGGGAAACGACTTGGCTTCGGACGTTGTGCATTGAAGCTCCTCGCCTCATTAAAACCTCCTCCGGTAAACCACTTGGGAAAAACCCGGAGTGAGGAAAAAGAGTATGATTCCTCACTTACAATGACTTGGTTGCCTTCACCCTTGGGTAAGAGTGAAGGCCATGCGAACTGTTTCTTCATGGTCTTTGGTCTGGTCGCGGTGTTGGACGAACGCTCGAACAAAGAGGTTGATCCTCTGCTTGGTGGCCTTGGCGGAGCTCCTTGACCTTGTCGTGGCTCCTGGGAGGATCGCTAGAACCTTGGCCGTGCTCGATGCTGGAGTCTCGGTCGCGTTCGGCGCGTCTCGGTCAGGCGTCTCGGTCGCGTCTGGTGCGTCTTGGTCGTCTCAGTCAGGTTCCGGTCCTGTGCTCACATCAGGTTGCCTCCTGTATTTCAGATCCCGCGGATTCTTGGTTCCCTCGGTGAGACCGGGTCAGGGTCCCTTTTGTCAAATCAACGGTTTATGGAAAGCATCTGATCCAATTCAGGTTTTGGTTGGTGGTGTTGTAATGGCGATGCTCAGACTTTTTTATTGGGTGCTCGATGTCTTCGACGAAATCCTTCCTCGCTCCATGCAGAGTTAGAATCTCTGCTTTGGGCCATGGAGTGTATCCTTGCAAATGGAGTTGCTTGTTAGAGTTTCGAGACGGATTATGCATAACTAGTAGCAATGATTCAAGCCCCTCAAGACTGGCCTGGCTTCTCTAATCTTCTTGACGATTTTCACTTGCTTCGAGCCGCCTTCACACACTTCTCCTTGTCCAAGATTTTTTGCACGCAAAATTTGTAGGTGGATTGTCTAGCTCGGTCTTCTAGATCTTTAATTTTCAGCATTTTCCTTTATAAATTATGTTCCTCTAGTTTGTAAACTATGTTCCTCCAGTTTGTGCTATCAACCTTGAAGTTCTTTTCTAATTAGTGTTCGGTTGACAAAAAAAAAAAATATGATATGACATAGGGAACTTTCCAATCATATTCCAAATATGTTGATTTTTGAAAAATAAGATATTCAGATCTGACTTGGATCTACTACCAAATTTAATTAAAACGATATAAATATATCCTAAATATAAATATA
>NC_025689.1:27373029-27387780 GCF_000633955.1 Camelina sativa
CCCTAGCGCGCACCAAGGCGTAGAGCTCCTTGTCGTATGTGGGGTAGTTGAGGGAGGCGCCGTTAAGCTTTTCGATGAAGTAAGCCACCGGTTTGCCTCCTTGAGTGAGAACCGCCCCGATGCCTACACCAGACGCATCGCACTTGACCTCGAACGTCTTGTTGAAGTCGGGCAAGGTCAGTAGAGGGACTTGAGTGAGACGTCTCTTGAGTTTTTTGAACGCTCGCTCTTGCTCCTCATCCCCACTTGAACTCCTGGTTCTTCTTGATTACTGCGGTCAAGGATCCTGCGACCGTGCTGAAGTCCTTCACGAACCTCCAATAGAAGCTAGCGATGCCGTGGAGCGATCGGACGTGCGAGATGCTTGTAGGCGTGGGCCACTCCTCTATGGCGCGAATCTTCTCTCCATCTACCTTGAGGCCCTGCGAACTTACAACAAAACCTCGAAACACTAACTTATCAGCAGCAAAGACGCACTTTTTCAAGTTGGCGTACAATTGCTCTTCGCACTTTTTCGATACGGCCAAGCTTACGACAATGAACCCGGTTCGAGTCGTTAGGGTTCTCTCGCTAGAGCAATCCCGGATTGTTCTACTGAAAGGAGTTAGACAATGTCAAAGAATCTGTCTTTGAGAAATGTTTTTATTTCATTCAAGTCTGAAGGCTACAAATGTTTAAGAGAGGGTTTAAATAGCTAGGTTAAGAGAAGGCTTAAGGACACACGGACTCGCAATGGTCCGCACACTTGTCCTTTGACGTGTTCTCTTTGAAATAGAACACGTGTCTCTCTTTGACAATCAAACTTAACCACAAACAGTCTCAACGTTCAAAAGAAGATTCTAGAGTTCAAATTAAAATGCACATCATAAGTAAAAATAGAAAATCATCTTTGGCCTTGGCGCGGGAAACGACTTGGCTTCGGACGTTGTGCATTGAAGCTCCTCGCCTCATTAAAACCTCCTCCGGTAAACCACTTGGGAAAAACCCGGAGTGAGGAAAAAGAGTATGATTCCTCACTTACAATGACTTGGTTGCCTTCACCCTTGGGTAAGAGTGAAGGCCATGCGAATTGTTTCTTCATGGTCTTTGGTCTGGTCGCGGTGTTGGACGAACGCTCGAACAAAGAGGTTGATCCTCTGCTTGGTGGCCTTGGCGGAGCTCCTTGACCTTGTCGTGGCTCCTGGGAGGATCGCTAGAACCTTGGCCGTGCTCGATGCTGGAGTCTCGGTCGCGTTCGGCGCGTCTCGGTCAGGCGTCTCGGTCGCGTCTGGTGCGTCTTGGTCGTCTCAGTCAGGTTCCGGTCCTGTGCTCACATCAGGTTGCCTCCTGTATTTCAGATCCCGCGGATTCTTGGTTCCCTCGGTGAGACCGGGTCAGGGTCCCTTTTGTCAAATCAACGGTTTATGGAAAGCATCTGATCCAATTCAGGTTTTGGTTGGTGGTGTTGTAATGGCGATGCTCAGACTTTTTTATTGGGTGCTCGATGTCTTCGACGAAATCCTTCCTCGCTCCATGCAGAGTTAGAATCTCTGCTTTGGGCCATGGAGTGTATCCTTGCAAATGGAGTTGCTTGTTAGAGTTTCGAGACGGATTATGCATAACTAGTAGCAATGATTCAAGCCCCTCAAGACTGGCCTGGCTTCTCTAATCTTCTTGACGATTTTCACTTGCTTCGAGCCGCCTTCACACACTTCTCCTTGTCCAAGATTTTTTGCACGCAAAATTTGTAGGTGGATTGTCTAGCTCGGTCTTCTAGATCTTTAATTTTCAGCATTTTCCTTTATAAATTATGTTCCTCTAGTTTGTAAACTATGTTCCTCCAGTTTGTGCTATCAACCTTGAAGTTCTTTTCTAATTAGTGTTCGGTTGACAAAAAAAAAAAATATGATATGACATAGGGAACTTTCCAATCATATTCCAAATATGTTGATTTTTGAAAAATAAGATATTCAGATCTGACTTGGATCTACTACCAAATTTAATTAAAACGATGTAAATATATCCTAAATATAATTATAAATATTATGTGGTACATTTTTCGAATTAAACCCCCCCCCCAAAAGCTCCCACACACTAGTATCGAGGCCTCACCCTGTTCAACATTTCTCTCCTCATCAAACTCTTCAATCTCCTATTTTTTCTATTTTGTTAATCTTTTTATTTCCCCTTTTAAAACCCAGTAAAACCCTACCTAATTCAAGGCCTTTGGTGAGAACTTCAACATCCTGGCTCTTGAACTTGTCCAATGACCACTCTCCTTGCTATTCCGATGATTTAATTTCAAGCATCACAGCCTTCACACCACTCCCACAAGCTATGTTCTTCTCGTGTCGCCAAGAATCATGACTTTGGCCCACTCATCAACGCCACTTCGTCTCTTGACATTGTCTATTTTGTCCTCCATTGATTCGCTTTTGGAAGATTGTCGATAATTTTTGATCTCACATTTACCAAAAAGCTTCATAGTGAAACATGGTCTTTTCTGATCTTAACCTATGAATGAATGGATGACAGTAAACAAACAGACTTAGGCTAAGATGATCAAATGGGATGCAAGGTGTTTCAATACCCTTATGTTGCTGTAGCATAAAGGATGTCAATCTATAAAGAGTATGAAATGTAAGTAGTCAAGACATGATCAATGCATTTAAGTTAAGCCAAATATCAAGTTGGTTTGTTTCTAACAACCTATTGACAGAAATGAAATGCAATGAACAAAGGCAACTTAAGACAGTACTAATGCAGAATTAAACTATAGAACTAGTGCAATAAACTATGCTAAGCTAGAGAAAACTACTAACAGATGCAATTAAGAGCAAACTGGAATGAAACATAACATAAACAAGGAAATAAATTGGTGCTCGAGTATGCACTCGGTCGAGTGCATGGTCGAGCAGGTGTGATGCATAACAGAAGAACAAAAGCAAAACAAAGAACAAAGATGCAAAATAAACGATGACAAATGATCAAATATGAAAGCAGTAACAAATAATAAGCAAATATATCCTAGAGATGGGAATAATGGGTTGATATCAAGCTTGGCTTATCTAGACTGTCTAGCAAAACTCATAGAAGCTATCCATAGACAATGATCTCATAAACTTGTTAACCCACTCTCATGGCAATAACAATCAAGTTTAAACACTCCTAGACCTAGTTCTCACTAGCTAAGACATGGATAAACAGGAATTAAATCCCAGATTAATTTTTGTCAAAAACCACCCTAGACAACTAATCTCTTAAGCTAGACACAATAATCTCCAGTATTAGTCTTATCCAGCATCTTAAACATCTTTTGCATAATAAAAGACCTCAGATATATTCTTAACTTCTCAGAACAAGAATAGCTTAGAGAACACCTAATCTAGAAGGGATCTATAACAATCAAGGCTTAAAAAGTGCTAGAACAACCAAACTCTCAATCAACCTAACCCATCTCCAAGGATCTAGTTACTATTCAGATCTACAAATCATGATGAAAAACACAAACCCAGAAAATGATAAAACAAGCATGATCAGATAGATAAGAGAGAGATGAGCAATTTAATACAAAGAAGTGAAAGAAAATTCTCAACAGATCCAAAGTTATCAAGATTACAAACTTTGGTGGCTAAAAACCCTAGAAAAATAAGAGGATGTAATAAAGTAAAAGTAGGCTAAAAATAACAAAAACTAGGTTATGAGGTGTCTGTCTGCGGCCACAAGTGGCAGTACATATATATATAGTAAAGAGGGAGAAACCATATTTAGCTAGAGGACAAAACAGAAAGTCGGCTGCAAGTGCTCGACCATGTGCTCGGTCGAGTGCATGGTCGAGTGGTTGGTCCGTTAGGTAGCTCCAGTCTTCGATCTGGGATGTTATCTGTTCAGTAAAACAGGGATAACTCTTGAAGGACACCTCTGATTGACCTGAAAACACCGGCATTGGAAAAGTAACCTGATTTCCTACAACTTATACGAAGTATGCTGAAACTGAATCGCAACAGAAAATCTTCATTCGGATCGATGAGCTCGTTATGAATCCGACCGAGTGCTCGACCATGTTCATGGTCGAGTGGTGTGGTCGAGTGCTTTCTTATACGTTCTTGATGCTTCTAGTCCTCTTGGTTAGCTCCAGAAATAACACCAAGTCCTTCCTTAGACTTTAGATCTCCATAACACCTAATAATACTCCCAATGTACAAATGTATGCAATGCATGCTTCTAAACATCCTAAGTGCATATTTGGATAGAAATGGTTATAAGACCTAAGGAATTACTTCTATATGATGCAAAACATGACTAAACAAGACCTAAAATATGTTAAAATACTGTGACATCACATAGCTTATGGCTCATAGCTCTCAAGAAGTTCTTATCGATTCAACTTATATATCCTATTATCTCTTTTATACTCATTGTACCCCTTCTTGTTGTGTCTTAAACTTTTGGATCACTGATTCCTTCTCTCTCTATACTTGGATTCTATCTTAATGGCATGAAAACAAGCTTGGTTCAAAAAGTATATATATATAATTATGTGGTACATTTGAAAGGAGAAGAAAATTATGTGTTATTTTAAGTATAGCCTTGATTATTTTTTATGTTTTAAAATGTTTATAAAAATATATTAAAAATTAATGAAAATTTTCATATAACTTATAACAAAAGTAAACTACAGTGAAAATATCAAACTTTGGGGCCGGGAATAATAGAGAACAAGGATTTAAAGTAAACAACACAATGTAGGAGGAATGTATTGAGAATCGATTTAGGGAAGACGAGAATGCAAAAATTGAAGTGGGTATGGAATTTGAGAGGTATTTTCCCTCTTCTTATCTAATAAAATCAAAATTCCAAAAGGAAAAAAAAAAACATATTCAAAAGTGTGTTTGTCATTAGTAGGTGTTTTCAGATTTTTTTTCCCTTTATTTGAATATCTTTTATAATTTGGTCTAGAATTTGGGATTTGTAGATACATGATTTGACCAAAGAAAAGTGGGTTACATGAATGTTTGCATAATCTCTAAAGATTATTTCTTAATTTTTTTATTCTATCATCTTATTATCGAAGTCAAATAAAAAAAATTACTGTTTCTCCATTTTACTGTTTTATGATATAAATTTCTAGTCTGAGTCACAAAAAGAGAAATAAAATATTTTGTTTCTATAACTTCAAAATTTAAACAAATGAGAGCTTTATCACAAAATAGAATATAGTTAAATAAAAGGATGAATATCTCAAAACACCTATTAATGAAAAAAAAAAAACTTTTGAATATATTTTTATGATTTTCTTCTTTTTTTGAAGTTTGAATCTATCTTATATAATATGAGAATGTTTTTCTCAACTTTTGCTAAGAAAATGACACTTGGCATGTTATCTATCTAACACCTGTTTTATTTTGTTGTTTTTATTTAATTAACTAAATTGATTTGTACCTTGAACCAAAGTAACTACTGGCCTATAAAACAAAAACAAAAAAACTCTCAACATTTTCTTTTTTCCTTCTTCAATAAAAACTATTTGTAGACTTTTCCTGAACTAAAACCACCATTTATCAGTTTGTGATTCCATCCTAAGAAAAATTGATGATAGTTTATTTTGTAATGATAAATATGAGTTTGTGAAGTGATCTTAGTGCAGTGGCCAAAGGTAAGTACTTAATGCACAAGGCACCATCACACCCAGGATCGAGTCCCGCTCCCTACGAATGTAGGGATTAGGCTAATGGGCCGGCCTGCTGTGGCCCAATGGTTGAAAAAAAAAAAAAATATGAGTTTCAATCTTATATATGATTCGGGGGCAATAACAGATTCTAAATTATGTAAAAAATTGATTTATGTGTTTCAATCTTATAAATGATTCATGGGCAAGAAAGAATTCTAGATTATGTTAGATTGTCGGATGTTTATATGTTCTGAAAAATTCTCTTATCAATTCATAAATTTTTGGCTCAAATTTTAAATTTTGGGTTTTCATTCCTGCTTAGTTTATGGCATTTAGTCTTATATAATTTAATGCTGGGATGTTTTCCGTAAGTAATTTGATAATTGCTTACTCATTTATTCCTCATTAGATCTTATCAATTCTTTATCCATAAAAGTAGAATTCATTCCGTTTTCCATAAAATTAGAATTCAATATCCCTAATTACTCTCCTTTTAACACAAATTTTCAGTTATTAATATTTAATTTCAGTCGTTAGGTTCCAATGAAAAATTATATTATTTTTACATATCTTTCCAAATTTTAATAGGTATTCTTGAATAATTTTTAATTTTTTTTGCATGTTATCATGTTTGTTGTTCGCATTAATTCTACGAAGAAAAAAATTATGTGAAAATGTTGATAAATTTATTTATTCATTACAGTGTTTATGAATGTCTTTCTTACTCTCCATGGGCCGGTCCGACAATTTTGGATGTCATACGACAATGTTTTTTTAAGAAACCATTTTTAGTATTATAAATAAAATTATAAAAAAGTAATATAAAAATTATTTCCATATTGTAGTTCATTTTGCTTGCTCACATTTTTCTTTGTATTTTCAATGTTTTCATGTTCATTTAAACATTTATACGAAAATAAATATCATATTGCCTAATAACTCATATGGAAAATTTTTTATTAGAGTTTCATATTTGTTTTCCTAAATTGAATTTTACTTAAGTTCTCAGTATAACATGAATCTAATACTCATTCACCAACAATTCAAAAGATGAAATAGGTTTTTACATAAACCTAATAAAATTTCATCCATAAGTTGGATATATCTACATGAATAATATACTGTTTTCTTATATAAAACTTGAACTTCTAATTTTCTTTGGACTTATAAAAAAAATCTAATAATGAACTTATAGTTTTTTCCCTATATAAAAGACCTAAAACTTTTGGTCTATAATATGACCCAGAAAAATTGATGCCTTAATCCTTGGCTTCACTTGCTTGGCCTATGGGTCGGGCCTTGAACCAAGTTTCATTTTTACTTCAGGTTGTCGTTTTCGTGGGTTGTGTTAATATTACTACATCATAAAGAAAATAAACTATCATGATTTAATAAGTTGAACATGTTAGGTTTTGTTCATTTCTTATATTTTAGCTCTATTTTTTTTTTTTTTTGGGCATTCATGTGGTAAAGTAGGCTAAAACTTCTTCTTATTGGACGATACATATGAGTCTTTCTATTGTAAATTTAGTTTCTTATTAGTCTTCATCTTTAAGAAAAAAATGTATTTTAAACTATTATAAAAAAAATAAAAATTGTATGTTACCATCATATGCTTTAAAAAATCATGTTGTTAAACTTGTAATATCTTTTTATCTCACGGTACGATATGAGTTACAAATTTCTATACTACATCAGATTAATTTGACTTCTATAGTGAGTATTATATGCTAATTGTATTTTGGTATCATATTTTTTTTAGGAATCTTAGTATCAAATAGCGCATTTCCAAAAATACTCATTTTTTTATGTCACTTTTCAATAATACTCTTTCATGTTGTTCATTTTCAAAAGTACTCATTTTCTATGTATAAAATGACTAAATTCTAAATTCTAAACTCCAAATACTAAACCCTACCCCATCAAAACTATATCCTAAATGTAAAATAGAAAACTTTGACATTAAAAAATTATCAAAATTGTTTTTAACATATTGTAATTTGTGTAAAAGAGGGCAAAAATGAAAATGTTCAAATAATGGGGTATTTTTGAAAAGGGGTCTCTAAAAAAAAAGATATTTCTAACAAATTCTCATATTAGAAAGAGGTTCCAAAATTTACATTAAAAAATAATATTATATGATGAGAAACTCAATGGGTTTCACACCAATGCACATACTCTAATATGTATGGAAAATCTAAAGGGAAAAAACCATAAACATTTTACTACGTAATCAAAAAATTTTCATGTGTTGAAATACTCTAATACTATATATAAAATGAAAACTCAAGTAACATCAAACAAATACACCGGAAAAAATTAATATGATCAGTACATTTTTAAAATCACAAAAATAAGAATAAACAAATAAAAATTAATAATCTTCAAATTACTAAAATTGAACAGCAATGTAAGCTAAACACGTGCGTAGCATGGGATGACTTCTAGTTATATATATTGAAAAAGGAACGACCTTATATATTCCACACTCACTCAATACTTTTGCATTAACATCTTCTCTAGTTTCATTCTCCATTGATTTATTTACTCTCTAATTAACCCATTATTCATCGGTTTAGTTCTATTATTCCCCAAAATTCGATTCTTTTTCACCGTAGTTTACTGTTGTTATGGAGAACAAACGTAATCGCAATCCTGGCGTAAGAGTCGTTGGAAGAAGAGTTTATGATTCCAAAAATGGCAAATCCTGTCACCAGGTGAGACTTAGTTTTGTTTGGTTAGATACTAATTTTTTTTTTCTGTCTTGATTTAAAATGTTGGTTCATTTGTTTGTTTGTAGTGTCGACAGAAGACTATGGACTTCGTCGCACCGTGCAAGGTCAGGAGGATGAATAACAAGCTATGCCCCAATAAGTTTTGTTACAAATGCTTATCAAACAGGTTCGTTTTTTTATTATTTCATTGATTTTTTTTCCAGAGACAATAATGGTTTCTTATAATGTGTGTTATTCATGATTTGAACCATAGGTATGGTGAGCATGCAGAAGAAGTAGCAAAGTTGGACGACTGGGTATGTCCTCAATGTAGAGGCATATGCATCTGCAGCGTGTGCATGTATTTATACATGTCTTTGAAATTAATATATTAGAGCTTTATCAATGAAATAAAATGGTTTGTGTGGATTTTACAGGACAAGCCGAGGGCCAAACCCCACTGGGATTTTGGTACATAAAGCTAGAGCTTGTGGGTTGGCTTCAGTCGTTGAGCTTCTTGAAGTTGAAGGGCCTGATAAGTTTTCTTATCAGAGGAAGCCAAAACTGGTAACTAAAATACAAATCATGTTTTTAATGATCGTTAGCTTTTGTCTTTAATTATACTTACTTGATTAACATGGTTTAATTATGTAGATTGCTGCTTCCATTGAAGGTAGTAGTAGCAATAGTGAAACTGTTCCAGGGACAAAAGTGGAAATATTAGGTGAGTTTATAATTTTAGAATTGTGTTTTGTAAGTTTTTTAATATAAAGAAGAGGCTAATTAATGATTTAACGTTTATGAAACAGATGTTCTCAAGGAGGAGAAGAAAGTGGTGGGCAAGAGGAGGAGAGCCAAATCCAGTGACAAACTTAAAGAGGAGATTCAGTTTGAGGCTCCAGTAGTTCCTCAGGGTACAAGCTTGACTTGAGTATCAGGCATTGATATACCCACTGAAGAAGCTGGAAATGTATTCCAGTTTTTCGAGTTTTGCTCAGCCTTTGTAAACGTATGATAAAATGCTCTCTTTAGCTTATTCACAACCTATGGTCTGTAATGATTTTACTCTTAATCTGATTCATTTATAACTTTTTCGTGATAGGCTCTTTCTTTGAAGGAAGGACAAGCTGAAACTGTTGTTCGTGAGCTGTTTGTATGTGGGCGTAACACAAGGAGAAACCAATACTGCCCTATTATCCAGATGATGATCCAGTTGTTGGATTTAATATCACATCATAGAGAGATGTATGAGTCTATATAAATGTATACACATGTTTGTTTTCTTGCTCATGTTTGTGATGCATTTGCATTTTATATTACAGGTCCTTGACTCTAAGTGCAACCGACAGCAGTTGGTTCACTGCTATCGGAGAGATCCTATCGCAGTCAGAAGTTTTGAGTGATGAGTTCCCTCCTGAAACTTTTGTAGCGGGTGTTACTGAATACGAGAAGATGGATGCATCGAGAAGGCTCAAGCTTCTAAATTTCTTATGTGATGAATCACTTAGCACAAAGTATGTGAATCTTTATATGTACGCCAATATCATTTTTTTCTTGTAATTTATGCTTTGTTTTGAGATACCTCATGTGTGTAATTTTCTCAGGGTAATGAGAGATTACATAAAAAGCGAAATTGAAGAGTGTGAAAAACAGAAAAAAGAAGCTCAAGAAAAGTTTGCAGAAGCAAAGGGAAAGGTAATTTCTAAAATCTGTAAGATGATGACTTTATATAGATATATATATATATATACTAGAAGTCATCCCGTGCTACGCACGGATTTAGTTTACATTATTTTTGAATTTTAGTAATTTGGATATTATAGTTCTTTTATTTGTTTACTCAGCAATTGTTCTTTTAATGGTTTTTAAAATATACTGATCATTTCAATTTTTTTTTGGGTTCTTTTGTTTGGTGTTACTTGAATTTTCCTTTTATATATAGTAATAGAGTATTTCAATATGTGGAGAAATTTTTGATTATATAGTAGTGTGTTTATGGTTTTTTCTCCCTTTAGACTTTCAAGATATATTAAGCATTCTCCATCTTTTTATTTTCTCTCTTGCGTTTGCACAAATTATATTACCACTGACATCTACAAAAACATGAAATTTTGGAATATAACTTACATGAATACAATCTAAATATGAAATTTAGGTAAACAACAATGAACTTAATAAATATATTTTACCAGCTAATTTTTGGTGAGGTAAAAAATGCAATCACATCCCTCAATATAATTTATTCTTTATACATTCTAATACAAATTAAAATTGCTTTTACGAAATTTTAATAATGTAAATGAATCCAAGTAAATAAAGTTAAAAAAATTACTCTAAGTTTTGGTTGAGTATAAAAATGCAATAGTTTTGTTCCATCACCGAAATGAATTTTTATATATGTCTATTTAGCTTTATCATAAATGCAATTGAATAAAACAAATATTTGTTTTGTCGTAGCTACTTAGAAGAAAAACCGCAGAATATTATAATATCAAATGTCATAATAAAAAAGTTTCTTAGGAAGTAAAATATTATATGTGAAAGTGGAAAATGTTATGAGAATTTTTGTTGATCTTTCCTTTTTAAGATGGTTAATTCTAAAGCTATTTGATACTAAGATTCCTAAATATATATGATACCAATATACAATTAGCATATATTACTCAAAACTATAGAAGTCAAATTAATTAGTATAGAAAAATGCAACTCATATCAAGCTATGATATAAAAAAACATCACAATCTTAACAACATGATTTTTTAAGCATATGATAGTAACATCATAAACTAAATTTATAATGGAGAGACTCATATGCATCGTCTAATAAGAAAAAGTTTTAGTCTACTTTACACACTATTAATTATAATATAGCAAATTTAAAATGCTACCAATAATCTTAATATAGCGATAATAATGCACTATTATAGCGAGACAAATAATAGCAAAGGAAAAAAAACTCTATTGTATGTGTCCCCTCTAAGATGGCACCAGCAAAGACAGCGTTTACAAAATCGCTATCAAAACGAAATGATAGCATTTTTCGTGTGCTAAAAATACGCATATTTCTTGTCGTGATGTTGAACATATTAAATCATGATAGTTCATTTTTTCATTATGTAGTAGTATTACCATAACCAACAAACACGACAACCCTAGAGTAAATATAAAATATGGTTCAAGGTCCGGACTGAGGCCCAACCCATAGGGTAAGCAAATGAAGCCAAGCATTAGGACATCACATTTTTTGGAGCATATTTTAGACCAAAAGTTTTTTTTGTCTTTTGTATAGAAAAAAACAAAATTATAAGTTCAGTTATTATTATATTTTTTTTATAAGTTCAAATTTTATATAAGAGAAACATATATTTTTCATGTAGATATATCCAATTTACGGATGAAGTTTTGTTAGGTTTATGTAAAAACTATTTTGTCTTTTGAATTGTTGTTGAATGAACATTAGATTGATGTTAATTAAACTTGTTGCTGATGAATTTTAAAGTAAAATTTAATTTAGGAAAAAAAATTTGAAACTCTAATAAAAAAAGTTTCTATATTTGAAGAGTTTTAAAACAATAATAAGTTATTAGGCAATATAATTTTTATTTTTGTATAAATATTTAAATGAATATGAAAAAAATTGAAAAGACAAAAAAATGTGAGCAAGCAAAACGAACATATTTCGATTTATGGACTTAGAAACTATCTTATGAAAATAATTTTTTATATTACTGTTCTTATAATTTTATTTACGATAGTGAAAATGGGTTTTTAAAAACAAATTGGCATAGGTCATCCAAAATTGTCGGACCATTCCATGGAAATTAGGAAATACATACATAAACACTCTAATGAATAAGTAAATTTATCAAACATTCTCACATTATATTTTTATGATGTAGTTTTAATGCAAACAACAAACATGATAACCTGCAAAAAAATATTTAAAATTATTCAAGAATACCTATTGAAATATGGAAAGATATATAAAAATAATATAATTCTTCATAGGAACCTAATGACTGAAATTAAATAATCATGACTGAAAAAATTCTCTTAAAATGAGAGTAATTAGGGACTGAAATTTAATTTTATGGAAAACGAATTGAATTCTAATATTATGGAAAACGAATTGGTAATATCTAATGGGAAATAAATGAGTAAGCAATTATCAAATTACATACATAAAACATCCCACCATTAGATTATATAAGATTAAAGGCCAGAAACTAAACCCAGTAATGGAAACCTAGAAATTAAAATTTGAGTCAAAAATTTATGAATTTATAAGAGAACTTTGAGAACACGTAAACATCTACAATCTAACATAATTTAGATTCCTTTCTTGCTTATGAATCATTTATAAGATTGAAACCCATAAATAATTTTTTAACATAATTTAGAATATGTTCTTGCCCGTGAATCATACATAAGATTGAAGCATATTTTTATAATTTCAAAATAACCTATAAGCAGATTGTTCCTATGATGAAACCACAAACTGATAAATGGTGGGTTTAGATTAATTGAAAGGGGCCTAACTGAAAAAAGGGAGAAGGAAATGATAAGAGTTTTTTTTTTGTTTTATGGGCTTTTAGTGAATTAGGTCCAAAGTATAAATGAATTTAGTTAATTAGGTCTAAACAACTAAAATGTACAGGTGTCAGATAAATAATAGGCCAAGTGTCATCTTCTTAGCAAAAGTTGAGAAAAACCTTCTCATATTATATAAGATATCAATCTCTTTGTTGTGCTAAAGCTCGTTTTGTCTTTCTAGGAGAAGAAGCTCAAACAGAAGGTGCAAGATGATGTTGCCAAAGCCATTATGGAGAAAAATGAAGCTCCATTGTCCGTTGAGGAACATAACTTAATTATGGCTCAAATAAGAGCTGATGCTAAAGTAGCTCATGATGAGATGATGGAAGCAAAAGGCATGACATCTCAACGTAAGTCTAAATCCTTAGACTCAATATGTTTTATATATTGTTGTCTTCTATGTTTGTTGTCTTTAACGTGACAAATTCTATTTACAGAGACGCGTATATGTGATGCAAGTAGAACTAAACCAATTATATTGTATGATAATTGTCTTGTTCTTTGGAAACTCAAGTGCTATGAAGAAGAACCAAAATTTTTGCTTCAAGGTTTGAAATTTTGGTTAACGTTATTTTTATGTTTTGATATGCAAATGTGTTTAGTAATTTAATCTCAATCTTATTAATATGCAGATCTAGGAACATTTGATGATTTATGTCCACATGAAAGATGGTTAGCTTATAAGCCTGAACAGAAATCAGATATAGAGAGATACATCTCTTACAAGAGGTATATCTATCGTGGAGAGTGTTGATTTGGGTATAGCCAATTTTGAGATTCGATATGTGAAAATTGAACTCTGATAGATAAAGAGTATAGCTGTTTTTTGAACTCGTTTTGAGTAAATTGTTATTTTGTGAACATTAAAAGAGTGATCAAATGGTTCTCTTGTATTTCTCTTCACAGGCCAAGCAAAAGCAGAAAGGAGTCAAACATGTAACGCTGCCTTCTGTGCAAGGGTACAATAGCAAGTGGATTGTCATAGACAATGGTGAAAAGGTTGTCTGTATTGTATATCTTACAAGAGTGAGTACATGAACATATATATACAGAACTCGAGAGGGAGACTCTAGGTTAAGTAAGTATAGAAAGTAATGATAGAAAGAAAGAATATATTGCAGTAATGGTGATTGACGATGGCGTATCCTTGACAGAGATGATTGAGGATGTCGTATCCTTAACAAATGGTTCGTGTTTGTATCTTCAATTGTTGGTTCCTTTTTCAATATTTCTTTGGCACAACAAAGAAATATTGGATCTTCTAGTGTGAAATTCTTATTCATGTTTTCTTTAGTCATCATCTATCTATCTATTTTTTTTTTCCTTTTCTAATATGGAGAAGGAAAAATTTGTCTCTCCTAATCAAAAAAGGAAAACGAATCAAGCCCTCTCTATATATATGACAATAATAGAAGGAATTGGCCAAATTGGAAACAGTACTTTTCGAATCTCAACATGGTATCATCCTCTCTGTTCTCGTCTTCTTCGTCTATAAGGAAATATAGGAAAACAAGAATTTGCCTCGATTCTTTACCGGAAGATCTTCTTGTCGAGATTTCTTCATGTATCGCAGCTTCTTCCTTGTCAGAGGTTCGTAATCTCAGATTAGTTTCGAAACATTTTCCACGTATTTGCGATGATGGATATGTTCTCCGCAGACTTTCGCTCCAAGAAACCCCTCTGTTCCCATGGCATCGCGACCATGAAACGTTCTCCAATTTTTTCAAAAGATGTCGCAAGAATGGAAACCCCGAAGCTTTGTATCGCAAAGGATTCATCTACTACTTTCTACAG
>NC_025689.1:27389164-27420992 GCF_000633955.1 Camelina sativa
TGTAGAAATTGTTGGAACATATATATTTCGTAAGTTCTTTGCATTAAAAACATCAAATTTTCAATACAATTACTGATTGACTTCTATTAAACTCGGCTAAGTGTTGATGTCCAGATCGGTCACAATTAGTATGTTTAGTTCGGTCAAAGGAGGGTCGAAATTCTCTTATATTTTATTGGTGCCGAGACACAAAAGACGGGTTACAACACGACTTAAACAAGTTACAAAAGCAGATGAGGATAATAGACGAGCTGTTATCTCGTCGATTCTTCGAGCTATTGACTAAAACCGTTGACTTCTGCTTGGACGAGCTGGGCTCTTGTACTTGCTGTACCAATTCTCCTGCCTTTTTTTCGATCCTCCTTTCCGAAGACCGTACGCTCCTATTTATATGGAATCGTGTCGGTTCGTCCAGCAAAAAGACCGGAATACCCCTCTTTCCTTAAGAGGCCTATTTTGGGCCTTTTGCTGGGCCAGGCCTTTTGTTGGGGTGGGATCTACCCCTAACAGTAGTCCCCCCCTTCGCCTCTGGTTCGTAGTCTTTAGGCGAAGGACCGCGCGTGAGAAGACGAAGGGTCGCTTCTTCCATTGGACAAACGAAAGGTCGCGCGTGAAGGAGCGGTTCTCGACGTCTAGGGTCGAATTAGAGTATGCGGCGCTTTGACGCGCGTGAAGTTCGGAAGTTGTATCGTCATTGGGCACGTGCTGTAATGATTATGTTCCCGACTCTCCTTTCTTCCTATAAATACCTTCCTCTCGCTTCTCTCATTCTCATATTCTCGAGTTCGTTGGTGCTTTCATCGCTCAAGTATTCTCTCTTCTCCTTATCTCGTCGTTATTTTGCTCTTGTGTGTTGCGCTTTCGTCATGAATTACCCTCGATCCTCGTCGTCTAACCCTTCTGCCAAGAGTCACCTTCCACGAGCTACGACTTCTGAATCTGGCGGCTCCGTAAGGTCTGCTCGTCGGCGTACTCGTTCTCTGAGTTCTTCTCATTTGTCCTCGACGGATTCGGATGTGGCTCGATTCGAAGAGATGAGGCGTCGTCTCATTCCTGGGTTGGCAGTTCCTAGTTCGTCGGGGCTTCCTTGTAGGATTCCATCCTTGATAGACGAGCCATTAGTCGATGACCCGTCTTTTCCTAATTTGGACGACGTCCCTTTGCCGACTGCAAACCTTTTCAACCATATGCCTCCGTCGTCGCTGAAAATTGACGCGGCAATTGACGCAGTTTGTATCGGGAAGTTAAACACCAAGCCAAAGATTTTGATTCCGGCTTCATTTCAGCGTCCCTGGGATGCTCCTTCCGGCTTTATTTGCCTCTCGGAAAAATACTTTACCGAGGGTGGACTTACTTTCCCCCTTCCGTCCTTTTTGATGACATATTTTGCTCGTCGAAAGGCGGCCATTTCGCAATTTGCCCCGGCGACCTTTCGAAATGCCATCGGTCTTTCGATCATGGCCAAGGCTGCGGGAGTCACGCTCACTTGTGATCATTTGGAAGAGCTGACATGTCTGAACCCGTCGAATCGGAATAAAACTCCTGGGCTTTATTATCTGGCTTCGGGAAAGAAGACGACGCTCGTCGAGGGTGCCAAAGGCAAAACATATAATTGGAAAGGCTGGTACTTCTTTCTAGAAGTTGCGGCGGGGGTTTTGGAGGATCCTTCCATCCCTTGGTTTTCTGGGTGGAACCCTTCACCCGGTAGCCGACCATTCTTGCCTAGTTATCTTTGTTTGCGGTGTCCCTTGGTTTTTCTTAACGCCTTTCTTTTCTTTTTCTTTGTAGTTGTTGTTCCAAGGTGTCTGCTTCCATTCCCCTCTTCGTTTCAAGCCGAGATAGACGCAATTAAGCTCTTCTATCCTTACGTTTTGCCGGGTACTGAAGGTAAGAGAGGTCGTTCAAGAAAGTCAGCCTCTAGCCGAAGACAAAGAGGTATGCTTTAAATCCGTATGTATACATATATATGTTTTAGGTTTTGTTTAGACACCGAGGCATATATACATATACATATATATTTACTCATTTCTTATTATATATATATATATTTATATTTTTTTTATTTTTTTAGCCGAGACAATGGGAAAGCTGAATTTGAGTGTTCCCAACGCATCCGCCCGTTATTGTCGGGCACCCGACCCGTCTTCTATTCCTCGTCCGACTCCTCAACCAGATGCTCGTCGCGCTATTTCGTCCTCTGACGCTGGTTCGGCTAAGAGGGTCCCTTCTCGGTCACGTCAGTCACCTGATCCTCCGCCGAGACAGCATTCCCAGCCCCTTCCTTCAACTCGCCGCCCTGAATCCGCTGAGGCCATTCCGAAGAAGAGGGCGGGCGATTCGTCCGGCCGTGACACCGAGGGTGCAAGAGGTCTTCAAAAGAGGAAAGACGATGCTGGCCAGGGGCGACCTGATCCGTCGAAGAAACAGAAAACGTCGAACTTCGGCTGGAGTTTCTCTCACACTTCCGAGACTCGCCCCTCCCAGACGAATCCCCTACTTGCTCCGAACTTTTTCGGAAGATTCCCTGCGGGTCTGGTCGCTTACTTCCTGTTGAAAAGACGAGGGAGGCGAACGCAGTTGCGGACGTGGCGCAAGCTTCCTTTGAGGTTTGTTCTTTCAGCCGACTCGTTTTTGAGCCCGTTTCTCTTTTCCCTTCGTCCTTATCCCCCTCTTTTTTTTTAAACAGCTTATTGCCCGAACCACTCACCTAACCTCGCGCTACGAGCGTCGCATTCGTGACCTGGAGGCCGATCGATCTGGAGCGTCAACCTTTTCGGAGAGGATTGAACGCCTCGAGGCCAAGCTAGGGGAAGCTGTGCGATCCAATCAGAAGCTCAGTGATGAGGCGTCGAAATTTGAGAGCCAACGGCGCAAGTGGGTCGCGGAGCGGGACGATCTTAAGGCAAAGCTTGAGGCCTCGGATGCCGCCTTTAATAGGATGCAGCTTACCCTAAACTCGGAGACGAAGAGGCTCAGAGATCGGCAGGAGGATTTCGGGTATCATGAAAGAATTAAGGCTTTTCATGAAATGGCTGTGCGCGTGCAAAAGTTTCTTGGCACACATAAGGGGTATGCCGAGGCGGTCAAGGCGTCGATGGGGAAATTTCTCGAGTACAACCAATCCGTCGGGAATGTCCAAATGCTCGAGACACTTATCGACGAGGGTCAAATTGCTGTACTTGAGGAGGGCTTGAAGGACAAGTTCGTCGCCGTCATGAACCAGCTGAAGAGTGAGGTTGAAGATCTTGATCTTCCGGAAATTACCGAAGCTGATTTCGACGTGACTAGGGTTTTTGCCGAGCCTCTTCCTCCGGTTCCGGCCTGGGTCGCTTCTCCCATCAGTGGTGATGCCGAGGGTGATGACGGCAAAAGGGAAGAAGGTGGGTCTGAGAGCGGGGAGCTTGAAGGGAACGGAGCTGAAGAACAGAACGAACAGGGTCAGGGCGACGACCGTCCCATAGATGGTACCGAAGAGCAGACTGTTGATCATCCTACTGACGGACTCCCCCGCCCTTTGACCCCTGGTCATGAATCTCCAACTGCTGACGTGGCGTCGTAATCGCTCTATCATCTTAGTTGCCGTGTTGAGGGGTCGGCTCCCTTATATTATCCTATTTTCTGCCGTGTTGGGGTCGGCTCCCTTGTACTCTTTGCGTGCCGCGTTTTGGGGTCGGCTCCCATGCAAACTTTTTACTTCTTTTCCCTGGGCATTTATTCTTGAATCTCATTTAATGCATTTATTTTTGAAACGTCATTTATTGGTCAAAAGGCTTATCCTCTCTTTTTTTTTTTTTGAAACTTGCGTCCGTTGGAACTTGTGCCTTTTCGCTCTTATAAATAGCCCTGCGCGTTCTATTTTTGTTCTCTTGGTGAGTTTTGTTGTTTTTGTAGGAAGAGTTGTTCCGACGCCGGTGATTTCAAGGTTGGTGTGATCGCGAAAAGCTTTGGACGACTTGCCATGGGACCTGATACGTTGATTCGTACGGAGCTCGACTTCTATCACGCACGTGTTCGGCGACTGAGGGCCTATATTATTGCAATTCGTCGTTCATTTGAACGTTACTTCTCCTTCTGCCGCGTCGACGGTCTGGTAGAGTGCCTTGAGGTTTTGATTGACGAAGGGCTCTTTGTCCCAAGGCAGCGATGGGACGAATTGGTGGAAGAGTGCGCTCGTCGCGAAGCATCATTCGGAGAAATAGCAATACCCGACCTCGAACTGGGCGACCTGGATATCATCGGTCGAAGGCCGTTAGAGGGTCATGCGGATATTGAGGCTTGTAAAGCTCATGTGGACGTGCTACGACGCTACATTATGCAGTTGGAAAGCTCGAAGCATTACTTCTGCGAGAGGAACCGTGCTGAAGGGATCTGCGCGTATCTCGAGGAGATGGTTGCGGAAGGCGCGAGCGCTCCAATGAACGTGCTGAAGGATTTGAAGGAGTCGTGCTGTCATTGGCAGACGATGATCGCCGGGCTGGAATTTGACGAGCCATCCAACGCCGACTTAGGCCTTGAGTGACTAGATTGCTCGGCATTTGTTCGTTGGAAACAGCTTTCAATGATCCTTTGGTCGTTGTTTTTTTTGTACTGGGCTCGACCCTTGTATTGTTGTCACTTTTGTTTTAGATAAAGTCGGATTTCTATCCTAATCTTTAAACAAATGACTACTCTGCTGATTTTTTGCTAGAGGGATGCGACTTGTTATGGTCGGCATGTCCCTCTTTTTTTTTGGCAAGTTAAGACTCGGCTTTAACTAGGTGCGACTTGTTATGGTCGGCTTATCTGTTTGTGCGAGTTGCGACTCGGCTTTAACTAGGTGCGACTTGTTATGGTCGGCTTATCCGTTTGTGCGAGTTGCGACTCGGCTTTAACTAGGTGCGACAAATAGTCGGCTTACCCCTTTGTGCGAGTTGCGACTCGGCTTAAAATAATACGTCAGGACGTCGAGTCATTACCGGGCCAGGATAATAACTAAAATAACTTGTAACAGCGGCTCATTCTTATGAGGAAGAAAATTTTTATTATTGGCAGCTGTGTCCCGAAAAACGGGACTGCCTACGTACCCCCCGATCAGGAGGGATCAAGCCGCTCGTAGTTCACATTACATGCTTATTCAACTATAGAAAGAACGAGCTGGATATAGCCGAGTTAGATTAGCCGCCCATTTTTCTTTAATAATAGTAGCGCTTGAGAAGAGTTCGCCGCCCATTGTTAGGAGTTCGTACACGCCGGGATGAACGACCTTGGACACTAGATATGGACCTTCCCAGTTGGCCCCCTTTTTTCCGGCGTCTGGCTCGGCAGTATTTTCCAAAGACCTTACGGAGGACGAGATCGCCTTCGTCGAAATGCCGATTGTGGACTTTCTTGTTGTAGTACTTGGCTGCAGCGAGCTGAGAGTTCTGGATTCATAGGAGTGCCTTGTCTCGTTCTTCTTCCAACTCGTCGAGTCTATCTATCAGCATCTGACTATTGAGCGCAGTGTTCTGGACAAGCATCGTTCGCCTGAGGCTCGAACTGCCGACCTCAGCTGGTGCCATTGCTTCCATCCCGTAGGCTAATGGGAATGGGGTTTGGTTAGTGGATGTCCTTGGGGTTGTTCGCTAGGACCAAAGTACTCCGTCGAGCTTGTCGGCCCAGGCACCCTTCTTTGCGTCTAGCCTTTTCTTCAGGCCATCGAGTATGGTTTTGTTGGTAGCTTCGGTTTGGCCGTTTCCTTGTGGATACCTCGGCGTCGATTTTATTAATTTGATTCGCCATCTCGCACAAAAGTTTTCGAATTGCAGGGAAATGAACTGCGATCCGTTGTCAGTGATTATTTCGTATGGAAGACCATGGCGACAAATTATATATTTCCAGACGAAGAGTTGGACGTCCCTGGCTTTGATGTTTGCGTAGGACTCGGCTTCGACCCATTTGGTGAAATAGTCGGTGAGGACGAGTATATATCGCTTCTGTCTAGAGGTCGGTAGTGGGCCAATGATGTCCATCGCCCAGCGCATGAAAGGGTAAGGAGCTATTCCGGCTCGCAGGAGTTCGGTCGGCTGATGAATAATGGGGGCGTGTCGCTGTCATTTTTCACACTTGGCGACGAACGTTTCGCAATCGGATATCATCATTGGCCAATAATGACCATGCTTCTTGATTCGTAGTGCTAAGGCTCGGCCACCCGAATGATTTCCTCCAGCTCTTTCATGAGTCTCCATCATGACATGCTCGGTGTCGTCACCGTGTATACAAAGCAACAGGGTTCCGGACGCTGTCCATCGAAGCAAATGGTCTTTCATCAAGGTGTAGCGGGCGGCCTTGGCCTTTAATCTTCGTCTGGCCCATTTGTCTGCTGGTACGTCGCCATCGGCGAGATATGAACGGATTTCAACTCGCCAATCTGTTGCGTCAGTTTCTGAGGGAGGTTCGCATCCTCGGCATGATCTCATCGTTCGATAAGTTGTCCGGATTTCGTTGGGCTGGTTAGGGCGAGGCATGTCTCGGCGTGTGTTTCACCTATGCTCGGCGTGTCAATGCTCTCTACCGGGATGATCCGTCGAAGATCGGGGTCCGATGTTGAGGCGAGTGCTGCCATAGCATCGGCCGATGCATTGTCTCCCCTGGGGATTTTGATGAGCTCGAACTCATCGAAGCGTTTGGACAAAATCCTAACAACGTCAAGGTAGGCAGCCATGGGTTCGCTTTTGGTATCGTACTCGCCACTGAACTGGTTGGCGACGAGCTGAGAATCGCAAAAAGCTCGTATCCGCTTGATTTGCATTCCGTTGGCGAGCTTCAGCCCGGCGATGAGCGCTTCATACTCGGCGACGTTGTTGGTTGCTTGGAATCGGAGACGGAAGGATTGTTCCAAAATTTCTCTGGTTGGCGAAGTTAGTCGAATCCCTATTCCTGACCCAAGATGAGAGGATGCTCCGTCCACATGTAGGGTCCATCGGTCATCTGACGGATCAGTGGGTGTTGGCTCGGCTTCTCCAAACGATAGCTCAATCAAAAAGTCGGCGAGCACTTGGGACTTTGCAGCCGGACGAGTTCGATACTCGATGTCGTACTCGCTAAGGTTCCAAATTTTGCTTATAAATATGGGGTGATCGACTTCATTTGGGAGTTTAGTCCAAAACTCTCTCAAAACACTTAAGCTTTTCCGAGAGAAAGAAAGAGGCGAAAAGAGAGAGAGTGGTTGGGTAGGATCGGGAGAAGGATCAAGAGAGATTGAGAGGGAGACCGAAGGAGAAACGCTTGTCCCAAAAAGCGGAGTTGCTGTTGTGGTCGAAGAAAGATCGAGTGCGAGACGCATTTGCGGTCGAGAGGATCATCGAGAAAAGAACGGGTTGCGATCGACGTAGCGAGAAGCAGTTGACGCGGAGTAGGAGCGGGTTGTCTGATTGAGTGGTGCTGTGAAGTCCGAGTATCATCGACGATGGCGCAATAGGTGAGTCTGAGGTAGTGCATGTAGAGTAGTACATGTAGTTGCGGTTAAAATTTGTTGCATGCAAACATGGTAGGATTCATATTAGAATCATCATGTGAAAAGGAGTTAGTTGCATGCTAAATAATTGGGACTCACTCAAAAATTGGTGAAAGGGAACTTGGGTGCATTTTAAGTATAATCGGATTACTTAAAAATTGGTTTAAGGGTTGCATGCATGATCGAACCTAGAGGATTTTGTAAGTAATATTTTCTTACTTAAAATCGGTTTCATGCATGACTAAACGAGTAAAGTATTTTGCATTTTATTGCATAATATTGAGTGAGGTTACTTGCATGCTAATTGAACTTGAGAGTTTAAGAGATTAAATGGAATTGCATGCATAATTGGACTTGAGGATTTAAATGGTTAAATCAAATTGGTAGCATGCATGTATAAACTTGTTGCATGAGTTGCTTAAGTTAAGGGTGTAGGTTGCATGCATGTAGAATAATCTTAAGTCGCTTGATTTACTTTCTTGCTTCTTGTTGATTATTCTATGTTGATTTTCTTGCGTGATTTCATGCTAACGAGCTTGATGAATCAACGCACGAATTTATGGTGGTGTGTTTGGTTGTAGCTTAGCCTCTTGAATGTGTTTCTTGAGTCTTAGCTAGAGTAGTGTGTCGATAATTCTGGTTCCATAACCGTTTGTCACGCGTGAGTTCCCGACGACCACTCACGCGGGGACAATGTTACGGCTGGCTAGCTACCAGCGGTTAGGCATGACGATGTAGCTATTGGTGGGTTCATGCCGGAGAACTTTTTGGTCTCGGCATGGGAAGTGTTGGAACGGAACAGATTATCGAAGGGCCCNTTGTTGCATGCAAACATGGTAGGATTCATATTAGAATCATCATGTGAAAAGGAGTTAGTTGCATGCTAAATAATTGGGACTCACTCAAAAATTGGTGAAAGGGAACTTGGGTGCATTTTAAGTATAATCGGATTACTTAAAAATTGGTTTAAGGGTTGCATGCATGATCGAACCTAGAGGATTTTGTAAGTAATATTTTCTTACTTAAAATCGGTTTCATGCATGACTAAACGAGTAAAGTATTTTGCATTTTATTGCATAATATTGAGTGAGGTTACTTGCATGCTAATTGAACTTGAGAGTTTAAGAGATTAAATGGAATTGCATGCATAATTGGACTTGAGGATTTAAATGGTTAAATCAAATTGGTAGCATGCATGTATAAACTTGTTGCATGAGTTGCTTAAGTTAAGGGTGTAGGTTGCATGCATGTAGAATAATCTTAAGTCGCTTGATTTACTTTCTTGCTTCTTGTTGATTATTCTATGTTGATTTTCTTGCGTGATTTCATGCTAACGAGCTTGATGTATCAACGCACGAATTTATGGTGGTGTGTTTGGTTGTAGCTTAGCCTCTTGAATGTGTTTCTTGAGTCTTAGCTAGAGTAGTGTGTCGATAATTCTGGTTCCATAACCGTTTGTCACGCGTGAGTTCCCGACGACCACTCACGCGGGGACAATGTTACGGCTGGCTAGCTACCAGCGGTTAGGCATGACGATGTAGCTATTGGTGGGTTCATGCCGGAGAACTTTTTGGTCTCGGCATGGGAAGTGTTGGAACGGAACAGATTATCGAAGGGCCCTAGGTGTAAAGAGTCTAGAGTAATCAAGTGTCCCTTGTTTATGTCTAGTCGTCTTTGCATGATGCGTGTTGTGTGTTGTTAAAGAGTCTAGGGTATTTCAAGCGATCCTTGTTGTATTCTAGATGTCTTATTTGGTTGTTCGGTCAAGGAGTTTAGGATAGTTCAAGAGTTCCTTGTTTATCCTAGTTGTCCTTGCGAGTCGTGTAGAGGTGAAGAGTCTAAAGTGAACTTTAGTCGTCTATGTTGCGCGTAGAGAGTTAGAGCGTCGAGTCGAGTCACGTTGATCTAACCTCTCTTGTCTGATTGTGGTTTATTTGCTTCCGCTATTGCTTTCGGCTGTGTTGCTCTGATTACTTGCTTGTTATCTTTGCTTGCCGGGGTAGTCGGGTTGGGGAAGATAGAATCCTGTTTAGGATATTGGGGTACCCAGACTCACTGAGTAATCTTAGATTACTCATGTCTCAGTTGTTGTGGTTTTGCAGGAAAGCCTAAGTGAGTCTAGAGCCGGAGCGAACGTTAGGGTGCCGGATAGGGTTTTATTGTGTTCCTTGTAAAACCCTATGTTTTCATAAATGGTTATATATACATTTTCCGACTATCTTTATATATATTGCTTTAATGATTTATTTGAGATGAATTAATTTATTAAAGTGATATATATATATATATATATATACGGTTTTCAGGAAAACATGGCCAGTTGCAAATGATACTCGGCCTTGACCGGGCTAACACAATGCACCAGGCCGCGAGGGTTGTAAAGCCTAAGTAACCTCGGCTGCGGGTAGGATTGTGCTAGAGAGGACCGGTCGGGAAGTCTGCAGCTTCCGTCCCTCGACCGGATCACCTCGGCGCAATTCTGCAAGTGGCGTCCCGTGGCTGTCCGACGACCTTCGTGGTCATAGGACGGTTCGGGGGCGTTACAACGGTGGTATCAGAGCGGTGTTTTCGAACCCGCGAGCACTTGTGCATTTCAAAGTTTTATCGAGTAACGTGTCGCAAGAGCATAGAAATTTTATCCGGCCGTTTGCTTGTCTAGTCTAAGTTGAACCTTAGAATGAACTAAGCATCTAACCTTGTTTCTTGTGGGTTTTAGATGTATTCAGGTGATTCAGGTTGCAGGAATGGTTCAGGGGATGAGGGGCCGAGACATGAGGATTGTGGGCATCACAATGGGTATTTGTCGACGGAATCAGAAAACAGTCAAGAGCCGAGTGATTCGAATGACTGGGATGAGGACGGGGTGTTCGACGTTGACGACACCAACTGGTCGATCGAGACCGATCCGTCCGAATGTTTAGATGAAACGGAGGAAGTGGAAACTGATCGAGATGACCAGACCATTGTGTTAGAGATTGGAGAGCCGAGCCGTATCCAAGTTCGAATGGACGCGCAAGGCAAGTTTGACACTCTACCTGTTGGAGATCATGGAGAGGCGGAGGTGGAGCTAGCCGATAGGCTACAGAAGCTGCTGTTGGATCTTGTGGAAGACCAGTCCGACGATGTTAGTCCCGAGGAGCACTTAATTGAGTACCCGGAGACAGTCGAGAAAATTTTAAACTTCCTGACGGACGTGTACGAGCCGGAGGAAGGAGGAAATGCTAGTGGTGCGAGAATTGTGTCCGAAGCCGGAGACACTAGTGAAGAGCGACCCGCGGAGGAGAGACCCGAGACGGTTTCAAGAATCTTATTCATGTTAGACGAGATGCGCTCACCGGAGCGAGTAAACGAGGGTGACGGAGAAGTCATTGTATCGGATGCCAATGGAGAAGAGAATCCGATTGATGGAGACTCTAAGACCGAGAGGCCGACCAGGGAAGTGGAGGTGATCGACCTTGTGTCGAGTGATGACGAAGGAATTCCGACTTTTATAGTGGAACCAACGAGAAACCAAGACCGAGAAGCTGAGGTCAGTACGGAGTCAAGGGGGAATGCGGAACTAAGAGAAAGTTTGAGTCAGGCCGTGAGAGAACAAGGAGAGTCGAGCCAAGTAATGAGAGATCGAGGAGAGCCAGATCTCCTAATGCCAGACCAATTCGTGCCAAACCAGGCGGAGCTGAATCAAATTGTGCTAAGGCGCAATAGTCCCATTAGAGCCGTACCATTGCAGATGGTGTTACCGGGACAATAGGAGGAGCAAGAAGAGGAACCAATGGACCGAGACTTGGAGATGCTTGCTAAGAGCTATGAGTTAAGAAACCAGAACCGAGAACAACTAAGGATGGAGATGGGAGAAAGTAGTTCAAGTTTGAAGAGGACAAGAGAGTACTACCAAGAGAAGCAGGCGAGAGGGGAATTGGAGATGCACTCCGTAACGTTTCAACCGAGAGGCAGGCTGAGAGTGCGAGCCACTGCTAGGAAGAGGGTGGTCTACCCAAACCAAGTTCACATGAGGAACACGCCCTATTGCGAGTTATGCGAAGGCATCGGGCATTGGACGAGAAACTGTTGGAGGCCGGCGTTGGGACGCATGTGTGACCCGACGAATAAGGACTGTGAATGGTGCGGAGAGCGAGGGCACTTTGCCTATCGCTGCCCAAACCCGGATCGCATGAGATATTGGAGGAGATGCGAAAAGCGTGTGGAGAACCGGGACATCCGAACAATCATTGCTGGAGGACAAGACCTCAACACTTTCCGGACCTGGAATATATGGTATGTACCGTGTGTGGTGGAAGAGGACACTATGTTCATGAATGTCCATACCGGATGGTGCGAGAGAGAATGAGCCCAATCAGTCGAAGGGAAGAGACGGGAGAGAACCCGTTAGGTCGAATCGAAAAAGTTGAAGTGAGCCCGACGAATCAAGCTGGAGTCTCGATGTCTGCCGCCTCTATCTCAACCGAGTCTCCCGCCGAACCGCCACCTGATGAGCCACCTAGGGAGTGGGTGTGCACGTGCGAAGCGTGTACTAGGCTCAGAAACTAGTAGGACGTGGGATGCAAGGGAAGTCCTTTTTGGGGTTTATGTGTAAGGGTTGGATAGGATTCTTTTTGTTGTTACTAGACTTAACCTTTGTTGTTGTTGTCTAGGATCCAAACCCTTAGTATTATCGGCTAGGTTGGTGTAGAACTCTAGTAGCTTTCAATCGGTTTGTAAAAGTACTTATGTTCTCTAGCCGTGTGGTGGGTGCTTGTGATATATAAAACTCTCTGCTAATCCTTGCTTGCTTTATTTGCTTTGATTGTTGTTTGAGTTTTATAGGTTTGCATAGTTAATGCATTGCATAAATTGTTTGCATGATTAACTTGCACGCAATCGATGAGGATTCACGTAAGACACCACTATGCACGATCAGACAAAAGAGAAGACGTCCAAGGAGTCCAAGAGAAAATTCAGCTGAGGCAGAGCAACCAGTTTGGAATAATGACTTAAGAGATGGAGAAGAAGAATGATGAGAAAGGTTGAGGCGAATTTGAAAGAAATCGAAAGAGTGAAAGAATAGTGCAAATCAATTGTCAATGGAAAATTAAAGGTCAAAATAAATATGACCAAGAAAGTGCAAGGAACTAGTGCATGGTCCAAGGAGTAGGACAAAGAGGATGCAAGAAGATAAGGCGTGAAAGGAGGAATAGTCTATGAATAGACAAAGAGGGTGCAAGAAAATAATAGGCGGCAAAAGAAGCAGCATTTTATGCTAAGGGGCAAGATATGGGCAAGGTTATCAACCCAAATTTCAGAGTATGGGAGTCAAGGAAGAAGTTTGAAGTGGAGTTCCAAAGTAATTTGGGGAAGAAGTTTTATGGAGTTAAAGAAATTGGAGGAGTTAAAATTCAAAGGAGCGCGAAGCTAAGGGCATTGGAGAAGTTAAAATCCTAAGGAGTGTGAAGTTAAAGGAATCAGAGAAAATGGAAAGAAAAGTGGTGCTAGGAAAGCCGAAGAAGTCGGAGGATCAAAGCATAGCGATTAATAAAGGGAAATACGAGGTTGTACGATGAAGTTATCAAGACATTGGGGAGGATCAAACTATAAACTGGAGGAGAAAAGAAAAGAGTCAGGAACAAGCTGAAGAAAGAGAAGCATTGAATTAAGGAGTTAAGTATCAAACAAACCATGGTGCAACGGGGCAGAAGCCGTACTATTTGGAGGACAAATGAATTAAAAGGAGTCAAGTGTATACTGGAAATGAAGAAACTTACCAAGAAGCATCAACAAAAGGAGTCCGGGTGGTTAAGGCAACAGTGGTATTAATCACAAAGCAATGGCATCTATGTCAAGGAGTGTTGACATTTCCCAAAAAGAAGGAGAAGGCGTGAGAATTCGGGGACGAATTCCTATAAGGGGGGGAGAATGTAATGACCCTCACCAAGAGTAGAAATCTCAAAATAAAAGATCGAGGAAATGGCCCGGAAAAGACCTAAGAAAGAGGAGGAAGGAAAACTAAGAAGAACGACCTAAGGAAGTCCGAGGAAAAATCTCTAAGTCAGAGTATGGCCGAGCCAAGACGGAGTGATCGGGAGTACGGCCAAGACCTTAAAACTCGTCGAGAATGTCGAGAAAATTGGTCGAAGAAATTCGTCGAGAAGGTCGAGAAAACTCGTCGAGGGAATCAGTCGAGAAGGCCCAAGAGAATTGTCGAGACTCGAGGAAGTTACCGAGTACTCGGGAAAAATGTCGAGGACTCGAAGCATTTGCCAAGGACCCGAGAAATTGTCGAGACACCCGAGACGTGTAGTCAAAGTTCCCCGAGACGTATCGCCGGGGCATACTATCCGAATTGCCCGGGAGATTGCCGAGTATTGCCGAGCAGAATGTCCGAACGATCGAGAGAACTATCGACGATGGTCAAGAGTCGTCGACAGTGACCGAGAATTATGGTCAAGCGGTACCGAGAAATTCAAGAATTGCCGAAGGAGATGTCGATGGTGCCGGACCAAGGACTCAATATTTCTTTGGGAAATTATTTTTCCTTAGAAATATTGACCAATAAAAATTAAGGAAGGTGGAGGATTAAAATAATCAAAGAAGAATTAGTGGGGGAATTAAAAAATTCAAAGTGATTAAGAAGAGATAGTGGTGGTTTAGCCTAATCAAGGAAGATTAGCGGAGTGGCGGAATTCAATTGGTTAAGAGCTAAGGATTAAGCTCACTTAACCCACATGCACTAATGGAGATGATCACATGCACTAATAAAAAGAGGATTTGTGGCTTAATGGCGATCGATGATTGGAGGATGAGCTACATGGCCAACATGCAAGGGATGAGGACGCCATTTGTCAAAACGCACTAAGGGGAGAAGGTTCAAAATTGTGCTTATAAATATGGGGTGATCGACTTCGTTTGGGAGTTTAGTCCAAAACTCTCTCAAAACACTTAAGCTTTTCCGAGAGAAAGAAAGAGGCGAAAAGAGAGAGAGTGGTTGGGTAGGATCGGGAGAAGGATCAAGAGAGATTGAGAGGGAGACCGAAGTAGAAACGCTTGTCCCAAAAAGCGGAGTTTCTGTTGCGGTCGAAGAAAGATCGAGTGCGAGACGCATTTGCGGTCGAGAGGATCATCGAGAAAAGAACGGGTTGCGATCGACGTAGCGAGAAGCAGTTGACGCGGAGTAGGAGCGGGTTGTCTGATCGAGTGGTGCTGTGAAGTCCGAGTATCATCGACGATTGCGCAAGAGGTGAGTCTGAGGTAGTGCATGTAGAGTAGTACATGTAGTTGCGGTTAAAATTTGTTGCACGCAAACATGGTAGGATTCATATCAGAATCATCATGTGAAAAGGAGTTAGTTGCATGCTAAATAATTGGGACTCACTCAAAAATTGGTGAAAGGGAACTTGGGTGCATTTTAAGTATAATCGGATTACTTAAAAATTGGTTTAAGGGTTGCATGCATGATCGAACCTAGAGGATTTTGTAAGTAATATTTTCTTACTTAAAATCGGTTTCATGCATGACTAAACGAGTAAAGTATTTTGCATTTTATTGCATAATATTGAGTGAGGTTACTTGCATGCTAATTGAACTTGAGAGTTTAAGAGATTAAATGGAATTGCATGCATAATTGGACTTGAGGATTTAAATGGTTAAATCAAATTGGTAGCATGCATGTATAAACTTGTTGCATGAGTTGCTTAAGTTAAGGGTGTAGGTTGCATGCATGTAGAATAATCTTAAGTCGCTTGATTTACTTTCTTGCTTCTTGTTGATTATTCTATGTTGATTTTCTTGCGTGATTTCATGCTAACGAGCTTGATGAATCAACGCACGAATTTATGGTGGTGTGTTTGGTTGTAGCTTAGCCTCTTGAATGTGTTTCTTGAGTCTTAGCTAGAGTAGTGTGTCGATAATTCTGGTTCCATAAGCGTTTGTCACACGTGAGTTCCCGACGACCACTCACGCGGGGACAATGTTACGGCTGTCTAGCTACCAGCGTAACCACTACATGACGATGTAGCTATTGGTGGGTTCATGGCGGAGAACTTTGTGGTCTCGGCATGGGAAGTGTTGGAACGGAACAGATTATCAAAGGGCCCTAGGTGTAAAGAGTCTAGAGTAATCAAGTGTCCCTTGTTTATGTCTAGTCGTCTTTGCATGATGCGTGTTGTGTGTTGTTAAAGAGTCTAGGGTATTTCAAGTGATCCTTGTTGTATTCTAGATGTCTTATTTGGTTGTTCGGTCAAGGAGTTTAGGATAGTTCAAGAGTTCCTTGTTTATCCTAGTTGTCCTTGCGAGTCGTGTAGAGGTGAAGAGTCTAAAGTGAACTTTAGTCGTCTATGTTGCGCGTAGAGAGTTAGAGCGTCGAGTCGAGTCACGTTGATCTAACCTCTCTTGTCTGATTGTGGTTTATTTGCTTCCGCTATTGCTTTCGGCTGTGTTGCTCTGATTACTTGCTTGTTATCTTTGCTTGCCGGGGTAGTCGGGTTGGGGAAGATAGAATCCTGTTTAGGATATTGGGGTACCCAGACTCACTGAGTAATCTTAGATTACTCATGTCTCAGTTGTTGTGGTTTTGCAGGAAAGCCTAAGTGAGTCTAGAGTCGGAGCGAACGTTAGGGTGCCGGATAGGGTTTTATTGTGTTCCTTGTAAAACCCTATGTTTTCATAAATGGTTATATATACATTTTCTGACTATCTTTATATATATTGCTTTAATGATTTATTTGAGATGAATTAATTTATTAAAGTGATATATATATACGGTTTTCAGGAAAACATGGCAAGTTGCAAATGATACTCGGCCTTGTCCGGGCTAACACAACGCACCAGGCCGTGAGGGTTGTAAAGCCTAAGTAACCTCGGCTGCAGGTAGGATTGTGCTAGGGAGGACCGGTCGGGAAGTCTGCAGCTTCCGTCCCTCGACCGGATCACCTTGGCGCAATTCTGCAAGTGGCGTCCCGTGGCTGTCCGACGACCTTCGTGGTCATAGGACGGTTCGGGGGCGTTACAGCCACTACCTTTTACCAAACCATTTTATTATCAAGACCGACCAAAGAAGTTTAAAGTATCTCTTGGAGCAACGTTTGAACACGCCAATCCAACAGCAGTGGCTTCCCAAACTTCTGGAGTTCCACTATGAAATTCAGTACAAACAGGGCAAGGAGAATATATCGGCTGATGCCTTATCTCGAGTTGAAGGAACTGAGGTGTTGCACATGGCAATATCAGTCTTGGAGTGTGATCTTATGAGGGATATTCAGGCTCACTATGAAAAAGATGCGGAACTTAAAGCAATTGATCAGTGAGTTGCAGGCAAACCCGGCAGCAAAAATTCATTACTCTTGGGTGCAATCGGTGTTGTGCAGGAAAAGCAAAATCATGGTTCCGAATGATGTGCATTTACGTAATTCCATCTTGCAATGGATGCATTATTCTGGGACAGGAGGACATTCTGGTAGAGATGCTACCTACAAACAGGTCAAAGGGTTGTTCTTCTGGAACAATATGGCAGTAGACATTCAAGCATATATAAGGAGTTGTGCGGTGTGCCAACAATGTAAGTATGATACAACAGCTTATCCTGATTTGCTACAACCTCTCTCTATTCCATACACGATTTGGACTGACTTATCAATGGATTTTATTGAGGGACTTCCGGTTTCATCAGGCAAAACAATAATTTTCGTGGTGGTGGATCAGCTTACTAAGGCAGCTCATTTCATGGCCCTGTCGCACCCATATACTGCCATGTCTGTTGCTCAAGCTTTCATGGATACGGTGTTCAAACTTCATGGTTGTCCTTGGTCTATTGTAAGCGATCGTGACACGGGGGTCGATCTAAAGTTCTGACAAGAACTCTTCTCTTTACAGGGGGTCGATCTAAAGTTCTCTAGTGCATATCACTGTCAGAGTGATGGTCAGACAGAGGTGGTTAATAGGTGTTTGGAGACCTATCTTCGGTGCGTGTGCAGTGATCGACCACAAATGTGGAGTAATTGGTTGCCTTTAGCAGAGTTTTGGTACAACACAAATTTTCACACCTCTACTCAGCTCAGTCCTTTTGAAGCGGTCTATGGTCAAGCTCCCGCGGTGCATCTACCATATCTCCCAGGTGAATCTAAGGTTGTGGTAGTGGCTAGAAGCTTACAAGAGCGAGAAGACATGTTGCTGATCCTCAAGTTTCATCTGCTGAGAGTTCAACACCGTATGAAACAAGTTGCAGACAAGCATCGTTCTGAGCGACAGTTTGATATTGGAGATTCTGTGTTTGTGAAACTTCAGCCTTATCCTCAGGGATCGGTTGTGATGAGATCCACTCAGAAGCTGGCTCTAAAATATTATGGACATTATAGGATAATTGACCGATGTGGCAAGGTAGCTTACAAACTTCAGTTACCGGATTCCTCCTTAATCCATCCAGTTTTCCATGTTTCACTACTCAAGGCAGCGGTGGGTAATGTTCCTACTTCATCTCAGTTACCATCAATTTATTCGGATATTCTGGCCAAGGAACCGGTGCAAATCTTGGTTTAGTCAAGGATGGCTAAGCGTCAAGGATGTGCAGTCACGAAAGTATTGCTGCAGTGGACAAACGAGACTGAAGAAGAAGCTACTTGGGAGTTCATGTACGACTTACAACGCAAGTATCCATCATTAGAACCTTGTGGTCAAGGTTCTTCCAACAGGGGGCCTTTGATATAGAAAATGAGGTATTAAAGCGCATGTGGGACATATGGTTATGGATAAGAGAGTGATGAGCGCGTGGAAAAGGAATAATAAAGCTGGCAATGTGCAGGTGGTAGAAGTTGCAGGTTGTCAGCATCAAGTAACGGTAACAGGAATAATCGGTTGACACTGTTAGTGTGGTGGCAGTATAAGAGCAGTGTTAGCTCATCGTTTATCTTTTACGCATATTCAGAGTTGTAAACGTTTTTAATATCTTTCTAGTACTTTCTCCCTCATCGTCTTGTTGGAGTATCTCTTTCCAGGCTCTTGAAGGTGAGAAGATGAATCTGCGTTCCTAGAGAACGTTGTTTTGTTATATCTTTTATCTCAATAAAGCAACTCTGTATTTCCTCTATTTCCTCTGTTTTTATTGTTGTGAGTGTGGTCTGATTAAACGTCATCACAAGCATGCTGGTGGAGCGTAATCGCCATACTGCCAATGTCTTTGGTGGAAAGATATATGTTGCAGGAGGATTCAAAGAAGAGTTCGATCCCTCTAACTGGATGGAAGCTTTTTATCTAAAACCCTCTAACTTGGGAGCCATAGATGTCGTGGAACCCATAGATTTCGTGGAAGAAGTATAGGCAAGAGTGCAGTGATTGAAGACACTATCTTGTTTGGGACTAACGATGTGGCTTACAACCCAAAAATAGATAGACTGGAAGCGATAGAAACGTTGAAGGATTTGGATTTTGGATGCGTATGTTTCTCTTATTGCGTGATAGATAATGTACTTTATTCTTATAGTGATTTAAATGGAATCATATTGTATGACACTAGGACTGGAAGCTGGATGGAGTTGATGGGGTTAGAAGACTTGCCTGAGTTTGATAGTTATGATAGTGTTATATTGGCTGATTATGGTGGAAAGATGGCTGTTTTTTGGGACGTGGATTTGCCTTGTAGCTATAATAAGAAGGTGATTTGGTGTGCAGTGATCACATTTGAAAGGCCCTACAGTGAAGAGATTTATGGCAAGGTTGAGTGGCTTGATCCTGTGCTTATAGTCCCTGACAATTATGAATTCGTGTGTGCTCTTGCTGCTACTTTTTGATGAAATTGACTCGGTTTTGCACCTTTTTGGTTGATCACTGGAAGGTTATTCACATTTGTATGAAAAAATAAACTGTATCAAGATGCAGCATTTGGTCGTGTAGTTTGCAGAAAAACTCTTTGTTTGATTTCAAGTCATTTGCTAAGGCTTTGCTTCTTACAATTTTGTAAACAAACGATTATGGCATTATGTGTTTTCATTTAGTATCGTAGGCTTACTCTAACCAAAGTGCTCAAGTATCTCTGCTACAAAAGTTCTTCTCATATAATTTTTGTTTATTAAATTTTTATATGCGTTAAGGCTTATTAGGATAAAATCTAATGATTTTGATGTACTATTTGTAAACTGAGCCCATAAATCTAATTTCTCACGAACACAAGTAGAATATAGTAATATAGTAAACGACAGAAATAATATAGTAGTAGTTCTAGTATTGAGATATATACATATTGATGGAAAGAGCTCTGAATTTTGCATTTTGAGTTTGCGACTTTCGGCTTTGTAGTAAGTTATATATGTTACTTTTTTTGAATGAATGTAAAATTATATTCAACCCAAAAAAACGTGTTTACAATAAATGCTTGTGGAATCTTGCTTGTGGAGAGGGAGGTTCAACATGTCACCGAGCATTCCTGTCACGTCACAAATGATAAAGAGTTGCTTGGAACACATATTTGAGCAGGAAGCGTTGAATGAAGCTGAAGGTTGTAGAAGTGAGCAACAGTAGCAGACAGTTCCAATCTGTGGAGTAATGAGACAGGAGCAGAGGCTGCATCAGGTAGTTCCAGATGGCAGCAGCGTACGGACAAGTGAAAAACAAGTGATCCCTGGTTTCTTTCGTGCCAGAGCAGAGAACACAGTTTACCTGTTGCCCCGAGGACCAGTTTTTTATGCGATCCCCAGTTGATAGCCGATTATGAATTGCAAGCCAGTGGAAAAAAGAGTACTTTGGAGTGGAATAAGAGTACCAAACCCCTCTGTACCAGTCTACCTGTGGCTGTGTACTACAAATATTTTGCCAAGTGTGTCGAGTGGAGAAAGTTTTGGAAAACCGGCCACCTTGAGATTGCCATAACGAAATGTCATTGCCATTTTGTATCCAAGCTGGGCGTTGTTGAACAGCCTGAATCGCACCCTCAATGTCATTCAACACTACTAGCCGATGATGTCGCATCCTGTGTGTGAGCAAAGCATCTTGGACAGTTGCTTCTTGCGAAATTCTCAGGTCTATGAATCCTCGTGGTCCCAAAACATCAATTAACCGACCCATAGGCGACCAAACATCATACCAGAATGATGTTGAGGTACCACTGTTTATCTCCACCCTATACATTGTCTTTACCACTTCACGGTATTTGAGTAGTTTCTTTCACATCCAGGATCCCGCAGTTGAGCCAATCTTCACCAACCATAATGATCCCTTCGGTATTAAATATGTCCAAATCCAATCAACCCATAGAGAAGCTTGTCTCGAGAGGATTCTCCAGAGTAACTTCAGACAAGTGACCTTGTTGGCTTCAACAAGATATTTCAGACCCAACCCACCCACTTGTTTTGGTTTACAAACATCTCTCCATGATATCTTTGCCTTTTTGGGGTTAAGGTCCGGAGCAGACCATAAGAAAGCAGCACAAAGCTTTTCGATCTCCCTAAGACATCCTGCAGGTAGGCGAAATGCAGACATCCAAAAATTAGTAGTACTCATAAGAACAGAGGAGATGAGAGTTAGTTGACCAGCATAAGACAGTGATCGAGCCGTCCAAGAGCTAATCTTCAGTCGTATTTTGTCCAGAAGTTGTGCATAACCTGATGATGTCATTCGCTTTGTTAAGAGTGGGAGGCCTAAATATCTGACCGGTAGAGACCAGTAGCAAAGGGGAAAGTGGCAGAGATTTGGTCACGCTGGTGATCTGTCATACCAGCCAGGTAGAGAGTAGATTTCTCTAGACTAATTTGTAGCCCGACCATCCTGCAAACTCCTAAAACAGTTGAATGATTCCCTCTATTGACCGTTGTTGACCTTCCACAAAGACCATCAAGTCGTCCGTAAAGCAGAGATGAGTAAGACCAATGTTTTTACACTTAGGATGGTAGTCAATTCGTTGATTTACTGCTGCTTTTCGATCATGTGGGATAAGACATTCATACAAATGACGAAGAGATAAGGAGAAAGGGCACAACCTTGCCGTAGCCCTCGAGAACTATTGAAAAACCCAGCCAACTCTCCATTCACTTGGACAGAGAAGGTGGCAGTCGATATGCATAGCCGGATCCAGTGAATAAACTGAGCTGGAAAGTGCAGTGTTTCAAGTGTGTTCAATAAGAAACCCCATTGCACTGAATCAAAGGCCTTCGAAATATCAATTTTCATCGCACGTCGAGGGGATACATACTCCGTATGGTGGTCCTTGACAACATATGTAGCTAACAACACATTCTCCATTAACAAACGCGGATATATTTTGAGCAATAAACCGCGATAGAAGACTGTAATGCCCCCGAGGTGATCCGGTCGAGGGACGGAAGCTGCAGACTTCCCGACCGGTCCTCCCTGGCACAACTCCACCTGCAACCGAGACTACTTAGGCTTTGCAACCCTTGTGGCCTGGTGCGTTGTGTTAGCCCGGACTAGGCCGAGTATCATTTGAAACTTGCCATGCTTTCCCTGAAAACCGTATATATTACTTTAATAAAATATTTCATCGAAAATAAATCATAAAAGCAATATATAAAGATAGTCGGGTAATTTTTACATAACCGTTTATGAAAATATAGGGTTTTACAAAAAACACAAGAAAACCCTATCCAGTACCCTAATGTTTGCTCCTCCTCTAGACTCACTTAGGCTTCCCTGCAAGACAAAAATAATATCATGAGTAATCTAAGATTACTCAGTGAGCTGGATACCCCTTTCACCTATATGGGATTCTACTTTCCCCCAACCCAACTACCCCGGAAGGCAAAGAAAACAAGCAACGCAAACTGTTAGCAAGTAATCAAAGCAACGCAGCCGAAACAATAGCGGAAGCAAAACAACAACAAACAAGCGAGAGAGGTTAGATCAAAACGACTCGACTCGAATGATCTAGACTCGCTACTCACAAAAAAAAAACGACTAAAGGACTTTAGACTCTTAACTCTATACGGCTCGCAAGGACGACTAGAATAAACAAGGGACAATTGAAATATCCTAGACTCCTTCTCCTACCAACACGCAAAGACGTCTAGAATAAAACAAGGAGTACTTGAAATACCCTAGACTCTTTCACCTATGGGCCCTCGATAATCTGTTCCGTTCCCCCAACGTCTCCCATGCCGAGACCACAAAGGTCACCAGCACGAGTCCACCAATATGCTACATTGTCATGTAGCGGTCACGCTAGTAGCTAGCTAGCCGTGACTTTGTCCCGTGCGAGTGGTCATCGAGAACTCTCACGAGACATCCACATTTGGAACAGAAAATTTGACACACTATTCTAGCTAAGACTCAAGAAACAAATTCAAGAGACTCGCTAAAATACCAACAACAACTCAAGCAAGAAAATCAAACATCAACAAGCGAGAAACTTCAAGCAAGAGTACATGCATTAATCATCAAGTAACAAGAATAACAATTCAAGCAACCAATGATTAATCTACATGCATGCAACCGATCTAATCAACTTCAGCAACTAATGCAACCAACCAGTTTATTTATTTATGCATGCAACCAATTTGATTTAACCGTTTAAATCCTCTTTAGTCCAATTCCTGACACAAGTTCATTCGATTTAACCCTTTAAATCCTTTAAATTCGTTTATGCATTCACGTTAACCTCACATGAATTTATGCAATAAACTTTCAAATGAACTTAGCCAATTTAATCATGCATGCAACCAATTTTAAGCAAGAAATATTGCTAGTAAATTCACTAAGTCTCATCGTGCATGCAATCCTCTTAACCAAATTTTAAGTGAGTCCAAATTACTTATCATGCAACTTGTTCATTTTCACATGGTGATTCTAACTTGAATCCTACCATATTTGCATGCATCAACTTTTAACCAAAACTACATGCATCTACTCTACATGCATTACCGCAGACTCACCTCTTACGCAAACGTTGATGATTACCAGACTTCACCGCACCACTCGATCAGACAATATCCACCTTCTTCACGTCGAACAGCTTCCCGCTTCTTCGTCCGCTTTCGATCCGCAACCACTTTCTTTTCTCGGCTCGTTCTCGACCGTAAACCGCGTCTCGCTCTCGACCTTCTTCGATCGCAAAATACGTCTCGCTCTCGATCTTTCTTTCTCGACACTATCACCGGTTCTTCTCGACGATCTCTTCGACACGATCCTCGTCTATTCTCGACGAATTCTTCGACAGAATCTCTCGACAAAGTGATAATTCTCGACGATCACTCTCTCGTCTTTCTTCGGCAATCTCCCTTGGCACAATAACCCTCTCTTCTTGATTTTCTCTCGACACAAGAGTCGATGAACTCTCTCTCTCAATCTCTCTCTCGATCTCTCTCTCGACTTTGAGAGATAAGCTTAAGTGTTTTAGTGTTTGAGGAATGAGAGAAATGAGAGAAAATGAAACAATGAAGTCTCACACACTCTATTTATAGGCTCGAACTCTCCCTCTTCTCCTTTAGTGCGTTTGACACATGGCTTCCTCCTTGCTTGCATGTGGAGCGTGATTAGCACTCTCCAATCGCTAATCGCCATTAAGCCCACTAACTCGGTTTTATTAGTGCATGATAATGCATGTAATTTGATTGGTCCATTTTATGAGAGAAAAATTGATTCTTGTTTCTCTTGGCAAAATCCGTCTCTCGTCCGACATTTCTCGACGATTCCCGGCGTTTCTCGTCTCGTTTGGTCACGCCTCTCGGTCCTCTCGACATTTCTCGATCAGCTTTTCTCGGTCTCTCGGATGCTATCGGCGATACGTCTCGGACGCTTCGACGATACGTCTCGGATGTCTCGACAATACGTCTCGGACGATTTTCTCGGCACTCTCGGTTAATTTTCTCGATACCTGACCGACTATTCCAACTCCCGATTGGGCTTAAGGTCTCGATCGCGCATCCTATTACTCCAGTCTTGGCTCGGTTATTCTCCGACTTACAAATTTTTCCTCAGACTTCCCTCGGTCGTTCTCCTTTATTTTTCTTTTTCTTCTTTCTTAGGTCATTTCCAAGTCATTTTCTCGATCTTTTATTTTGGGATTTTTGCCCTTAGTGAGGGTCACTACATTTTCCCCCCGTATAAGAATTCGTTCCGAATTCTCATGCCTTATCCTTCACTCCTTGTGATATCGATACTCCTTGACATAGGTGTTGTTGCCTTGTGATTACTATCACGTTGATATCTTTATAGAAATCCTCCTTTCCTTGGTTATTTTGTCTCCATAATCTCACTTCCTACTTATACCACCGTTTGCTGATGTTTTTGGAAAGCTTCTTCATCTCCAGCATTCACTTGGCTCCTCATAATCTTTATGTTCTTCAAGTACTAAGGCTTTTGCCTTGTTTCACCATGACTTGTCCACTACTTTAACTTCTTTGATTCAATGCTTCTCTTTCTTCAGCTTGTTCCTGACTCTTTTCTTTTCCTCTGAGTTATAACTTGGTTCACGTCTCCATCTTGATATGATTATCATACTACTTCTTATTCTCTTCGCTGTTGACCATAAAATTTTGTTTCTCCGGCTTCTCTGGTTCCTTACTCTTCTTCATTTCTCCGATTCTTTTAGCTTCGCGCTCCTTTGGATTTTAACTTATTTAATTCCTCCGGCTTCACATAACTTCTCTCCCTGATTAATTTGAACTTCTTCTCCAACTCCCGCACTTATGAGATTTTGTTTGATAACCTTTCTCAACTCTCGCCACTTAGCATAATAATGCTTCTCTTTTGCCTTCTATTATTTTCTTGCATCCTCTTTGTCTATTCGTAGACTATTTCCTTCTTCAATGCATTATCTTCTTGCATCCTCTTTGTCCTACTCCTTGGACCACGCACTATTTTTCGCACTTCCTTGGTCATATTTGGTTCGACCTTCTTAGTTTGCCACTTTCGATTTATTTGCACCACTATTTTTATTCTTTCGATTTCTTTCGAATTTTGTTCCATCCTTCTCCATCATTTTTCTTCTTTTCTCTTCTCCTTCTTTTCTTTTTAATCTAAACTGGTCGCCCTTTCTTGGTCGAATTTCCTTGAATTTTCTTGGACTTTCTTGATCTTCTTCTCTTTTGTCTGATCGCGTTTTGTGGTGGCTTACGTGAATCCTCATCGATTGCATGCAAGCTAATTATGCAAATAATTAACTATGCAACCTATAAAACTCAAGCAACAATCAAAGCAAATAATTCAAACAAGCAAAGATTAGCAAGCAGTTAAATATCACCACAACAAACAACACCGCAATACGGCTAGAGAACACAAAGTACTTTTACACAAGATACGAAGGTTCTACACCTCCTAGCCGATAATCTTAAGGGTTTGGATCCTAGACAAACACAACATGGTTAGGTCTAGAAAAAAAAAGAAAACTATCCAACCCTTACACATAAACCCCAAAAAGAACTTCCCTTACTCCCAAAAGTTCTACTGGTTCCTGAGCCTAGTACACGCCTCGCACGTGCACACACACTCCCTAGCTGGCTCATCAGGTGGCGGTTCAGCGGGAGATGCGGTTGAGGTAGAGGCAGTAGACGTTGAGGTTCCAGCTTGATCTGTCGGGTTCACTACCACTCGATCAATTCGTCCTATCGGGTTCTCTCCCGTCTCCTCAAATCGACTGGTTGGGCTCAGTCTCTCGTGCACAATCCGATATGGACAACTATGGGGATAGTGTCCACTTCCACCGCACTCGGTACAGCTACTTGGTTCTGGGAATATCAGACGATTCGGTCTTGCTCTCCAACAGTGATTGTTCAAATGCCCCGGTCTCCACACGATTCACACCGCCTCCAATATCTAATTCGGTCAGGGTTAGGGCAGCGATAGGAAAAGTGCCCTTGCACCCAACACTAATCGCATTCCGCGTTCTCCGGTGCACACATACGCCTAAGCGACGTCCTCCAACAATTCCTGGTCCAATGTCCAATGCCCTCGCACAGCTTGCAGTAGGGTTGGTTTCGCATGTGGACTTGGTTCGGATACACCACCCTCTTCCGAGCAGTGGCTCTCACTCTCAGCCTGCCTCTCGGTTGAAAGGTCACTGGCCGCGTCTCTGGTCGCTCCCTTGGTTGAAACTCTTGGTAAGACATCCTCAGCCTCTTCGAACTTGAGCAACTCTCTCCTATCTCGAGTCTTATTTGCTCTCGGTTCAACCTCCTTAGCTCTACCATTCTAGCGATCCTTTCCAAATCTGGGTCTATCGGTTCCTCTTCTTGTCCCGGTAACTCCATCCTCAAAGGTATGGCTTGAATGGGACTATTGCGCCTTAGCACAATCTGGTTTGGCTCCTCTTGGTCTGGTACAACTTGATCTGGCCGTACTTGACTTGGTCCAGCTTGGTCTCTCGCAACTTGGCTCGTACTAGCTCTCCACCTCGCGTCCTCTCCAGGCTCCATACTCGCATCAGCTTCTTGATCTCGATCTCTCGGTATTGGGTCTTGATCACTCCTTGGTTCCACTACAAAAGTTGGAATCCCCTCGTCGTCACTCGATAAGAGGTCGATCACCTCCACTTCTCTGGTCGTTGATTCCCCGATCTTAGGGTCTCCATCGGTTGGATTCTCTCCTCTCTTTACTTCTGGTACCACAACTTTACCATCACCTTCGTTTTCTCTCTCCAGTGAGCGCATCTCATTCAACATCAGAAGAATCCTTGCAACCGTCTCTAGTCTCTCCTCCGCAGGTTGCTCCCCACTGGTACCTCCGGTCTCAGGTACAACTCCTGCACCACTAGTGGCACCTTCTTCTTCCGGTACATACACATCCGTCAAGAAGTCTAGGATTTTATCAATTGCCTCCGGGTACTCTCTCATATAATTCTCGGGATTGATATCGTCACCCTGATCTTCCACAAGATCCAACAGCAATTTCTGTAGTTTATCGGCGAGCTCCACCTCCGCCTCTCCATGATCTCCAACAGGAACAGTTTCAAACTTTCCTTGCGCATCCATTCGAACTTGGAGACGACTTGGTTCACCAATCTCCAATACGATAGTCTGGTCATCTTGATCAGCTTCCAACTCCTCTGTTTCCTCTAAACACGCGGACGGATCAGTCTCGATAGACAAGTTGGTGTCGTCAGCGTCAAACACCCCGTCCTCATACTAATCATTCAAATCATTTGGCTCTTGACTGCTTTCTGACTCCGTCGACAAGAACCCATTATGATGCCCACAATCCTCATGTCTCGGCCCCTCATCTCCTGAACCATCCCCGCAACCTGAATCACCTGAAGACATCTAAAACCCACAAGAAACAAGGTGAGATGCTTAGTCCATTCTAAGGTTCAACTTAAACTAGACAAGCAAACAACCGGATAAAATCTTTGTGTTTTTGCGAGACATTTACTCGATAAAACTTTGAAATGCACAAGTGCTCGCGGTTTCGAAAACACCGCTCTGATACCACCATTGTAACGCCCCCGAACCATTCTATGATCACGAAGGCCATCGGACAGCCATGGGACGCCACTTGTGGAACTGCACCGAGGTGATCCGGTCGAGGGAAGGAAGCTGCAGACTTCCCGATCGGTCCTCCCTGGCACAACTCCACCCGCAACCGAGACTACTTAGGCTTTGCAACCCTTGTGGCCTAGTGCGTTGTCTTAGCCCGGACTAGGCCGAATATCATTTGCAACTTGCCATGCTTTCCCTGAAAACTGTATATATTACTTTAATAAAATATTTCATCGAAAATAAATCATCAAAACAATATATAAAGATAGTCGGGTAATTTTTACATAACTGTTTATGAAAATATAGGGTTTTACAAAGAACACAAGAAAACCCTATCCGGTACCCTAATGTTTGCTCCTGCTATAGACTCACTTAGGCTTCCCTACAAGACAAAAATAATATAATGAGTAATCTAAGATTACTCAGTGAGCCTGGGTACCCTTTTCACCTATACGGGATTCTACTTTCCCCCAACCCAACTGCCCTGGCAAGAAAAGAAAACAAGCAACGCAAACTGTTAGCAAGTAATCAAAGCAACGCAGCCGAAACAATAGCGGAAGCAAAACAACAACAAACAAGAGAGAGAAGTTAGATCAAAACGACTCGACTCGAATGATCTAGACTCGCTACTCACAGAGAAAGACGACTAAAGGAGTTTAGACTCTTATCTCTATACGGCTCGCAAGGACGACTAGAATAAACAAGGGACACTTGAAATATCCTAGACTCCTTCTCCTACCAACACGCAAAGACGTCTAGAATATAACAAGGAGTACTTGAAATAACCTAGACTCTTTTACCTATGGGCCCTCGATAATCTAAACTGTTCCCCCAACGTCTCCCATGCCGAGACCACAAAGGTCACCAGCACGAGTCCACCAATACGCTACATCATCATGAAGCGGTCACGCTAGTAGCTAGCTAGCCGTGACTTTGTCCCGCACGAATGGTCATCAAGAACTCTCGCGAGACATCCACATTTGGAACAGAAGATCGACACACTATTCTAGCTAAGACTCAAGAAACAAATTCAAGAGACTCGCTAAAATACCAACAACAACTCAAGCAAGAAAATCAAGCATAAACAAGCGAGAAACTTCAAGCAAGAGTACATGCATTAATCATCAAGTAACAAGAATAACAATTCAAGCAACCTATGATTAATCTACATGCATGCAACTAATCTAATCAACTTAAGCAACTAATGCAACAAGTTTATTTATTTATGCATGCAACTAATTTGATTTAACCGTTTAAATCCTCTTTAGTCCAATTCCTCACACAAGTTCATTCGATTTAACCCTTTAAATCCTTTAAATTCGTTTATGCATTCACGTTAACCTCACATGAATTTATGCAATAAACTTTCAAATGAACTTAGCCAATTTAATCATGCATGCAACCAATTTTAAGCAAGAAATATTGCTAGTAAATTGACTAAGTCTCATCGTGCATGCAATCCTCTTAACCAAATTTTAAGTGAGTCCAAATTACTTATCATGCAACTTGTTCATTTTCACATGGTGATTCTAACTTGAATCCTACCATATTTGCATGCATCAACTTTTAACCAAAACAACATGCATCTACTCTACATGCATTACCGCAGACTCACCTCTTACGCAAACGTTGATGATTACCAGACTTCACCGCACCACTCGATCAGACAATATCCACCTTCTTCACGTCGAACAGCTTCCCGCTTCTTCGTCCGCTTTCGATCCGCAACCACTTTCTTTTCTCGGCTCGTTCTCGACCGTAAACCGCGTCTCGCTCTCGACCTTCTTCGATCGCAAAATACGTCTCGCTCTCGATCTTTCTNATGCAACTTGTTCATTTTCACATGGTGATTCTAACTTGAATCCTACCATATTTGCATGCATCAACTTTTAACCAAAACAACATGCATCTACTCTACATGCATTACCGCAGACTCACCTCTTACGCAAACGTCGACGATTACCGGACTTCACCGCACCACTCGATCAGACAATATCCACCTTCTTCACGTCGAACAGCTTCCGCTTCTTCGTCCGCTTTCGATCCACAACCACTACCTTTTCTCGCTCGTTCTCGACCGTAAACCGTGTCTCGCTCTCGACCTTCTTCGATCGCAAAATACGTCTCGCTCTCGATCTTTCTTTCTCGACACTATCACCGGTTCTTCTCGGCGATCTCTTCGACACGATCCTCGTCTATTCTCGATGAACTCTTCGACAGAATCTCTCGACAAAGTGATAATTCTCGACAATCACTCTCTCGTCTTTCTTCGGCAATCTCTCTCGGCACAATAACCCTCTCTTCTTGATTTTCTCTCGACACAAGAGTCGATGAACTCTCTCTCTATCTCTCTCTCGACTTTGAGAGATAAGCTTAAGTGTTTTAGTGTTTGAGGAATGAGAGAAATGAGAGAAAATGAAACAATGAAGTCTCACACCCTTTATTTATAGGCTCGAACTCTCCCTCTTCTCCCTTAGTGCATTTTGACACATGGCTTCCTCCTTGCTTGCATGTGGAGCGTGATTAGCACTCTCCAATCGCTAATCGCCATTAAGCCCACTAACTCGGTTTTATTAGTGCATGATAATGCATGTAATTTGATTGGTCCATTTTATGAGAGAAAAATTGATTCTTGTTTCTCTCGGCAAAATCCATCTCTCGACAATTCCCGGCGTTTCTCGTCTCGTTCGGTCACGCCTCTCGGTCCTCTCGACATTTCTTGATCAGCTTTCTCGGTCTCTCGGATGCTATCGGTCTCTTTGGCAGCATGTCCTGGATGCTTCGACGATATGTCTGCAGACGCTTCGACGACACGTCTCGGATGTCTCGACGATACGTCTCGGACAATTTTCTCGGCACTCTCGGTTAATTTTCTCGATACCTGACCGACTATTCCAACTCCCGATCGGTCTTAAGGTCTCGATCGCGCATCCTATTACTCCAGTGTTGGCTTGGTTATTCTCCGACTTACAAATTTTTCCTCGTAATTCCCTCGGTCGTTCTCCTTTATTTTTCTTTTTCTTCTTTCTTAGGTCTTTTCCAAGTCATTTTCTCGATCTTTTATTTTGGGATATTTGCCCTTGGTGAGGGTCACTACAAAGACACTTGAGACGGTTAGCCAAAACTTTGGATATTACCTTATACAGCACATTGCAGCAAGAGATTGGCCGATAGTCTTTCATGTCAATAGCCTCATCCTTCTTTGGTATAAGAGCGAGAACGGGGTTACTCAAACCCTTGGGAAGAAAACCTTTAATGAAAAACGACTGAATGGCTGCAACAACGTCATTGCCTATAATGGACCAAGAAGCCTTAAAGAACTCACTTGTATAACCATCAGGCCCCGGAGATTTGTTACTTGGCATCGCAAAAAGGATCTGCTGAATTTCATCAGAAGTTACTGGCTTTGTAAGCATGTCCCGATCTGCATCCTGACAGCGGAAAGGTAACAGATCCTGAAGCTCCTCTACTGACATTCCAACAAAGTCACTCGGCTGTTGGTTTAGAAAGTCCTTAAAGAACCTCTCTGCCTCGCCCTTAAGTTCACTACTAGTTCGCAAAAGTTCCCCGTTAGGACCTCGAAGCTCACGAATTGAATTCTGCATTTTTCGAATATTCACCACTTTATGAAAATAAGCATTGTTCATGTTCCCCACATTAAGCCAATAAAGCTTAGCTTTTTGTTTAAGATAACCTTCCTCTAGCTCAGCAAGATACAAGGTGTAGGCAGTAGTCTCCTCCTCCAGTGACTGCTATGTCAGATTCGTTAGAGTAGCAGTCTGCTTCTCACATAGATTGTCATGAGCCTCGTGTGTTCTTTTTGATAAATCCCCAAGTTGTTCTTTGCCCAAAGAACGCAAACTTGGTTTAAAATTTTTAAGCTTCTTGGAGAGGCAATATAAAGCAGAAGTGGATGGAAACAAGGGCGACGTGGCATTCCAATAAGTCGCAACCA
>NC_025689.1:27421648-27431431 GCF_000633955.1 Camelina sativa
TCTCGACAAAGTGATAATTCTCGACAATCACTCTCTCGTCTTTCTTCGGCAATCTCTCTCGGCACAATAACCCTCTCTTCTTGATTTTCTCTCGACACAAGAGTCGATGAACTCTCTCTCTATCTCTCTCTCGACTTTGAGAGATAAGCTTAAGTGTTTTAGTGTTTGAGGAATGAGAGAAATGAGAGAAAATGAAACAATGAAGTCTCACACCCTTTATTTATAGGCTCGAACTCTCCCTCTTCTCCCTTAGTGCATTTTGACACATGGCTTCCTCCTTGCTTGCATGTGGAGCGTGATTAGCACTCTCCAATCGCTAATCGCCATTAAGCCCACTAACTCGGTTTTATTAGTGCATGATAATGCATGTAATTTGATTGGTCCATTTTATGAGAGAAAAATTGATTCTTGTTTCTCTCGGCAAAATCCATCTCTCGACAATTCCCGGCGTTTCTCGTCTCGTTCGGTCACGCCTCTCGGTCCTCTCGACATTTCTTGATCAGCTTTCTCGGTCTCTCGGATGCTATCGGTCTCTTTGGCAGCATGTCCTGGATGCTTCGACGATATGTCTGCAGACGCTTCGACGACACGTCTCGGATGTCTCGACGATACGTCTCGGACAATTTTCTCGGCACTCTCGGTTAATTTTCTCGATACCTGACCGACTATTCCAACTCCCGATCGGTCTTAAGGTCTCGATCGCGCATCCTATTACTCCAGTGTTGGCTTGGTTATTCTCCGACTTACAAATTTTTCCTCGTAATTCCCTCGGTCGTTCTCCTTTATTTTTCTTTTTCTTCTTTCTTAGGTCTTTTCCAAGTCATTTTCTCGATCTTTTATTTTGGGATATTTGCCCTTGGTGAGGGTCACTACAAAGACACTTGAGACGGTTAGCCAAAACTTTGGATATTACCTTATACAGCACATTGCAGCAAGAGATTGGCCGATAGTCTTTCATGTCAATAGCCTCATCCTTCTTTGGTATAAGAGCGAGAACGGGGTTACTCAAACCCTTGGGAAGAAAACCTTTAATGAAAAACGACTGAATGGCTGCAACAACGTCATTGCCTATAATGGACCAAGAAGCCTTAAAGAACTCACTTGTATAACCATCAGGCCCCGGAGATTTGTTACTTGGCATCGCAAAAAGGATCTGCTGAATTTCATCAGAAGTTACTGGCTTTGTAAGCATGTCCCGATCTGCATCCTGACAGCGGAAAGGTAACAGATCCTGAAGCTCCTCTACTGACATTCCAACAAAGTCACTCGGCTGTTGGTTTAGAAAGTCCTTAAAGAACCTCTCTGCCTCGCCCTTAAGTTCACTACTAGTTCGCAAAAGTTCCCCGTTAGGACCTCGAAGCTCACGAATTGAATTCTGCATTTTTCGAATATTCACCACTTTATGAAAATAAGCATTGTTCATGTTCCCCACATTAAGCCAATAAAGCTTAGCTTTTTGTTTAAGATAACCTTCCTCTAGCTCAGCAAGATACAAGGTGTAGGCAGTAGTCTCCTCCTCCAGTGACTGCTATGTCAGATTCGTTAGAGTAGCAGTCTGCTTCTCACATAGATTGTCATGAGCCTCGTGTGTTCTTTTTGATAAATCCCCAAGTTGTTCTTTGCCCAAAGAACGCAAACTTGGTTTAAAATTTTTAAGCTTCTTGGAGAGGCAATATAAAGCAGAAGTGGATGGAAACAAGGGCGACGTGGCATTCCAATAAGTCGCAACCACCTCCTGAAACTGAGGGAGTTTGGATAAACATTTGCAAATTTAAACGGCTTGCGGCAACCAGTTGCTACAACCTCAAAAACAACCCGACCTCTGACATGATCAGAACATCCACCAGCCTCAAACACACTATAAGAGTGTGGGAACCAATCTCCCCAATGTTCATTTACCAAAACTCAATCCAACTTCTTACAAATAAGACCCTCATCTCGCTTGTTACACCAAGTATAGAGGGGGCCATGATGGCCTAAATCTGTCAGTGAACAATGCCACACCACATCCTGAAACTCTCGCATCCCCAACGTGTTAAACTGCCGAGTATCATGATTTGAATGTTCTCCACTTGCCCAAATATCATTAAAATCTCCACAAATCATCCATGGCTTATTATCGAACAATGGAGAATCATGATGACAATGAAGCTCATTCCAAAGAACCCTCCTCTCCTCTGAGGTATTCAAAGCATAAACAAAAGAACAGAAGAACTCTATGACTCCCGCTTTTATGCTCATGACCCAGAGTGTTGTTGGCTTGCCCTTTTTAATATAAGTTTGTTTGCAGATTATGGAGTTGACAAGTATGATGTCAGCGCTGGTTTTGGTCACTTTAGTATTGCTGTTGAGATAGATTCATATATGATGGAAAGAGCTGTGAATTTCGCGTTTTGAGTTTGCGACTTTCCGCTTTGCAGGTGTTTGTGGACAACATTGAATTTCTCAAGGAACTGGAGTGAGAGGATGAATGGAGAAAGGAGAAGAGAGGCATCAAATGCATGAAAATGGCTTATGAGGGAGACAACAGGCAGTGCCGGCCCACCCCTAAAGTAGGCAAAGCAATTGCTTTCGGCCGCATCATATAGTAAATGTTTTAGCGACACATATTTCAGAGATTAGGCAGGTCTGTATCATGCAATTATGTGGCAAGTCAGGGGTTCAAGCCTTCAACTCTGCTAGTTTGTTTACAGTTTTTTTTTTCTTTTTTTTTTTGCTTTTTATTTACAGGTTTTGGTTTTTGTTTTTTCTACAAAAATTTGAATTAACTTGACTTGAAGATATTATAATATTCAAACAAAACTAAAATTTTATACAAGAACATCGAAATTACTTCTTCTCCTTAATTTTTATTTTATTATAATAATACATTATTACCAACTACTTTTGATTAGCAATGATGTCTACCGAGTATTTGCTATAATAAAAGTTAGAAAAATTAAATTTTAGATTGTTATTACATTTTTTCATGTTTTTAATTATATTTTAGTATTGTAGTGAAAAAAATATTAATTTTATATAATAAACAAAATTATTTTTCTATGCTTTAGGCCACCAAAATTCAATGACCGGCCCAACAGGGGAGGCCTTTGTTGTACATCAATTTGGGGTTTGATATAATATCTCTCAGTGCGGAGTATATTGTTTCGAGATGAATGATTTGTTTTTTTTCAGAATCTAGTGTAGTTGTTTTACAGGATAAAACCCCATGATTGCGTCTTTGTATATTAGTTCCACTTAACATCAATTGCCATTAAGGTGTTGACTGGTTCTCCCGCTACCTCCTGCAAACACTGTGTTTGCGGGTGGTAGCGGTTGCTAGCGATTGGTGTCAATCACACAAACCGCTTCCAATCGCTCTCAACCGCTCCCAGTCTCTCTAGACCACTGAATTCCAAAAGCTGCTTCCCGTAAGCGTTTGCGGTTGCGGTGCACCATATGTTCCTCAAACCCTGGTCCCCACCCTTTAACAACCTTCCCACAGGACAATATATATATATATATAAACACACACAGTTGAATCCCACCTTGTAATTAGCAATGTAATGACCGGAGAGATCTTTGTACATGCTCGAGTAGTTGCAGTTTGGTTTAGGACAATAGCACAGTGAGGAATCACAATCCTTTTGATGAATGAATTCATCGCCATAAGAGACTTCTCTCTGCATTCATGTTTAGCTTTTGGGCAAGGGGCAATTACGGCTTCCATAATTCTCTCCATTATTCTAAATCAGGAGAATAACTATTGATCTAGAATAATGGATAGATTTGTCGAAGCAGTCATTGTCCATTGCCAAAACGCTAAACATGGGTGCACAGAAAAGTTCTCTTAGCTTAATAGCAAAGAATAATTACATCAGGATAATTTCTCTATTTGTTATTTTCCTAGATCAAAGTACAACTACTCGAGATTGCACAAGGATCTCTATGGTTATTTCAATTCTAACCACAAGAATAATTTCTATATAATCACATTTCATATGGCCAAACCCTGATTCCACAGTTTAGTCTAAGAAACAGAACAAGCTATATGTCCATTGGTTGCGGTCCAATATTTTGATGAGCCACAAAAATATATTTGACTACGAGCTGTATTGCACCTTCTGTTCTAGGAGTTGGATAGGTCTCCTATGATATTTCATGCTCGATCGTATGTAACACTATGTCATTTGGGTTATCAGAGATGAATATAATTCAGAAAGTGAGATTCTAAACTTCAAAGAAAGACTTCATGTTAGTTCCTAGCTATTTTCTGAGTGAGTCTTTGTCATATCATCTTATCTCCTCTGTCAACGCTTTCTATATATTGTGTATATTTGTTTTCCTTATATAATCCTATAGTCTCTGAATAAATCTTTTTGAAAGGAATTACATCATTCTTTATAAAGATATGATATAAACCCAATGAGAAAAATCTTAGTAAGGTAAAAAGAGTACAATGTTATGGATATGTTTCCTGAATGTATTCCTGGGTAATGATTTTGTGAAGAGATTTGCAGAATTCTCGGATGATCGAATATATCTTACTTTAATGTCTTTGTTCTTCACGAGTTTTTGGGTGTATGAAAAGAACTTTGGAGGGATATGTTTGGTTCTGTCACTTTTGATATATCCTTTCTTTGTCTGAGCAACACATGCAATATTGCTCTCATATAAGAGAGTTGGCTCTGTATTCTTACGAATTCTGCTACTTGATTTAATATGGCTCTGTATTTCCTGAGGAGTCCCGACTATATTAAGATCATAAACATATACCACGATTTTCACAAATCCGGAGTTTATTTTCTTAATGCAAACACATGGGCATATAGGATTATTCACATATTCTTCTTTTGTTAAATGCTCACTGAGACGATCATACCACATACGTCCATACTACTTTAACCCATCTAATGATCTTTGCAACTTTATTGCACATAACTCTTTGGACTAAGCTTTTAATACTTTTGGCATATTAAATCCATCAGGAACTCTCATATAGATATCAATATCTAATGATCCATATAATTATTGTGTAACTACATCCATGAGACGCATGCCTAGATTTTCGCCAGCTAATAGACTCATTAGAAATCTAAACAATATTGCATCCATAATATGGGAATATGTTTCCTCATAATCAATCCCAGGTCTTTGAGAAAATCCTTGAGCTACAAGACAAGCCTTATATCTCGTAATTTCATTTTTCTCATTTCCTGTTCTAATGAATACCCACTTGTATCTAACCGGTCTCACATTTTCAGGCGTGAGTACAATAGGTCCGAATACATTTCGTTTATTAAGCGAGTCAAGTTCCACTTGTATTTCATCTTTCCATTTTGTCCAGTCATGTCTCTTTGACATTCATATACATACTTTAGCTCTAGATCCTCACTTTTCTCATCTATTTCCCATGAAACAAGGTACGAGAAAGTGTCATCAACATCATCGATTTTATTTCGATTCCATATATTTCCATTATGGATATAGTTGATAGAAAGTTCATGATTTTCTTTAGGCTCATGATGCTCAATAATTTCATTAGACTCATGATTCATTTCTTCCAAAATGCTTTCTGCTATTTTGGGTATATCATGCTTTTCAAATTCTTTTCTTTTTCTAGGATTATTATCCTTAGAACCAACTAGGCTACCACGCTTCAAACGTGTTATAGACTCTCGTGTATCATCTGCTTATCCACGTTCTTGTGGTATTTCAATTCTAGCAGGAACATTTTCAACTGGTATATATGATTTAGTTATTGTTTTGGTATCAACAAATGCATCAAGAAGTTGATTTGCAATACTCTGCACATGTATGACTCGTCGAACTTATATTTCGGACTGCTTTGTAGGAGGATTAAGGTGTAACAAAGATGGTACACACCGTTTGATATATTTTCCTACTTGTTTATTTTCTCCCCCTAGAACCGAGAAAACTTTTTCTTCAAAATGACAATCGGCAAAACGTGTTGTAAAGACATCATCAGTCTGTGGTTCTAGGTATCTTATAATTGATGGAAAATCACAACCAGTATATATACCCAACCTTCTTTGTGATCCCATCTTTGTATTTTGTGAAGGTGTTATACGCAGATATATATCGCACAACCAAAAATCCTTAGATGGGATATATTTGGTTCTCGACCAAATGCAAACTGTAAAGGGGATTACATATGATATGCACTTGGTCTTATCCGAATAAGTGCTTCTGCATCCAAGATGGCATGTCCCCATACACAGGTTGGGAGTTTTGATCTCATGATCAATGGTCTTGCAATCAATTGTTGTGACACCCCAATTTTAGGGACATGTAAAGAGGTTTAAAAGAATTGATTTGCACACCTATGTCACCAAAAGTACACTTATCTTTTCGGTCAAGTGTCATGAGAGAACTCTAGAGTTAAGCATGCTTGAGTTGGAATAGTCTCAGGATGGGTGACCGTCCGGGAAGTGATTGTCGGAATTGTGCTAGTGAGGAAAAAACACAGGAAAAGATCATGTGGTGATTTGTACGGACGGTAAACAAGTATTTAAAGCCTACTGGACGTAGCAAACAACCTGTCAGATATGGATGGGCTCACGGGTGATATACCCCGACCCGGACCTCTCGGTGTCCCCGGTCACGGCTTCCATTCGGCCCTATTCCGGCCGAATATTCATTGAATCATTTACTTAGCTTTGGCTCGCGGCCTTGCTTCTTAAACCTTATACGCAGCGGAATATCATATTAACCTTGACCCGTCTCTTTGTGCTTAGCCATACAACCAACCAACCCCACATACTTTGCACATATTAGGGATGGGGACTTATAGTCCCTTCGGCTCATGGTGATCGATTGCGCTATCGGCTTCCCATACCACTCGTGTCCGAAGCTTGGTACCGGACGTACCGTGATACCTCGGTCAACTCATCGGTCTTGGTATCAGAGCCTGGTCGATCCAACGATCCGAACCCATAATCGAATCGCCGATCAACCACTGACCGGGCCGATACTTCCGACTAACTTGCCGACCACCTGACCGATCAATCTAAACTACGGCTCGTATCGTCGATCCTTGGATCACCCGATCCGACTAGCGATTGGATCACCAGTCAATCCTCGATCGATCCATCCATTGACGCAGATCGTCGATGACCTTTCGATTGGTCCGACGCTATGATCGAACTATCGATCATCCTGCAATCAGTCCAACTCCATGGTCGAACCGCCGCTTATCCTTCGACCGGTTTGACCCGATTGTTGAATCGTCGCTCGTCTCATCGTACCGTTGATAGAGAGGTAGCGTGCGCATCAGTTCAGACGATGTACAGTAGTACTCGCCGAGCCGCATCCCCTTTTCTTCTTAGGAATTGATGGATGATGGATGGACGATGGTGGTGTTGGAAATGAAGGTAACGCCCTCTATTTATAGGGTCTTGGCCAAAGTCTAGGCCCCAAAAGGTACCTGTCCATCAAGATTCTTCGATCGCACACGTTCGATCGTGTACGTTCGGCTGTGCCTGTCCGGCCGTGCCTGTTTGGTCATGTCCATCCGTCCATGTCCGTTCGGTCACGCCTGTTCGGTCACCGCGTCCCATGACCACCCTGAGCTCTCCAGCTGACCTGTACACTGTCCACTACCGTCCAGCTGGCCGAGCTAGGTCGAGCTCCTTGGCAGCTGATCGAGCTAGTGGCAGCAGACTTGCAGCTGGTCGAACTGACGATAGCTGGCTGATAGCTATCCGCAGCTGGCCGATAGCTCATTATTACAATGTAAATTTCAGAAGTCTGAAATGGTCAAACTCATTTAAATTTTTTTGTCTTCTCTGCTTTGTTCGGTTTTAATTGATCAAATTATTTATATAGATTAAAAGGAGTACAAAAAAAGCTGATTTCGCTTGGAACGAGCCGCCAAGTAACTATATTATAGTCATTTTCACCAATTCAATTATGGAACCTCAAGATACAATTAATTAACACACCAAAGTTTCACAAATTTACTTAATTAATAAGAGATTTGATTTGGTTTTCTAACACATGAAAACTTAAATTAGAGGCAAAATAAAATAAAAGGAAAAAGATGCAAAATACTAACAAGACTAGGTACGGATCCGCACGTATGTGCGTGATTGATTTTAAAAACTATGTTTACTATAAGGTTTGTAATATATTATGTACACATAGAGTTATATTTATAAATATAATTATTTGTTAAATCATTTACAGTTCAAACTTATATTAGTTTGGTTTCATCCAGTTTGTGATTTTTGAAATAATAAAAGTTTTAGCACAAAATTCAGATTCACAAAACAACATACCCGAATCTAACGTTTACTGAATCAGTGATTAATCAGAATTGTATAAAACTTGTAAATTATAAAACAGATAAAAACCATCAAAAAGATTAAAACTTCTCAAAACGAATGACCTAAATTCTTAAGCGGGTTAAACCTATCCCGGTAGCTATACTCTATAATAACCCGTCCCTCAAAATCTTTAAAAAATAATATTAAAATATATATAATATTTTATATTTTTTTAATTTGTTAATTTTGAAATTAAGGAATCTTTAATATACGTTTAGTTTTATATATCAGAAATTTTCTATATGGAAAATTGAAAATTAGGATTTGCATAAGTTTAAATATTTTATAGTTTAAAATAAATTTAAGATGCCATCAAATTGTTTTTTAAAGAATTTTCCAATATCTATTATTCAAAATTAATTTCAATTTTTTTTAGTCAAAAAAATTTAAACAATAAGAAATAATATTATTTATATTTTTGAAAATATGATTTAAATATATATTTTTAACATCTCATGTTATAATTTTTTATTATATTATAATACATAGGTTTTGAAAATAATTTCTAAAACATGTAGAGGATAATATTTATTAATATTTACCAATTTTAGAATTTATAGGAACAAAAATTGTGTATATAAATAAATTGAATAGCAATGACAGTTTTATGTAATATTATCCCCTATATATTAATAGAGAAGCACACTTAAAAAAAAAGCTAATGTGTCAGTGTTACAGAGCTCATGACACTTTAATCAACAATTAAAATCCAGAAATGTATTTAATTATCAATTTTATNCGGTTTTATGTAATATTATCCCCTATACATTAATAGAGAAGCACACTTAAAAAAAAAGCTAATGTGTCAGTGTTACAGAGCTCATGACACTTTAATCAACAATTAAAATCCAGAAATGTGTTTAATTATCAATTTTATCACATATTTAATTATTATAAATAAATTATTCATTTATTTACCACTTTTATATATTTTTCTCATTTCATTTTTTAAACTTATGATTAGTTTAAATTAAATCAATTAGTCTAAAAAGTAATTTTTTTTATCTATTTAATGGTATAGTGATGTAGATGATAATGTTAAATATAAAATATGTGAATTTGATTTTTAGAAACACAAAAACACATCAAAAATTTCTACACCACTTTAAAATTATTTTCCAACTTCAAATATTTCACGGGTAAAACGTATTTTACCGAAAGTAAACGCAAAATTTGAAAAACTTTACTTACATATTTTGTTTTACACAAAATAAATCTTAAATCCCAAATAATAATTTTGCTCATAATATAAAAACACATCAAAAATTTCTATACCACCTTAAGATTCTTTTCCAAGTTTAAATATTTCACGGGTAAAACTTATTTTACCGAAATTAAACGCAAATTTGAAAAACTTTACTTACATATTTTGTTTTACACAAAATAAATCTTAAATCTCAAATAATAATTTTGCTCATAATATAAAAACACATCAAAAATTTCTATACCACCTTAA
>NC_025689.1:27432094-27432970 GCF_000633955.1 Camelina sativa
ATATATATATATTGGAGGCAGAGAGAGATCCTAAGAAGACTATTGAAGACACGAAGAAGGCGAATATTACTTGGTCTTCGTACGTTGTCGTTAGAAAAAGAAGATAGCATTAAGACACATCGGACTTCGGAGGATAATCTTTAGCATCGATGGAGGGGAGGAAGAGCCACGAAAGTGGAAAGATAGCGTCGTGTTCAGAGAGAGGAAGGAAAAGAAGTGAAGAAGAGAGACTGTCTCAAAGATGGAGGAAGAAGATAAGAGATGAATACTACGATGGTACATCATCATGGAAGAGGGACAGAAAACACAACATCTCTTGGTCGTCGTTGTCACAAAGAGGAAGAAGAATTGAAGACAAAAGTTGGAGATCAGATGATCTATCATCCATGGAAAAGGGAAAGATTGCACCGTCTTCATGGAGAGGAAGGAGAAGAAGAGATGAATATGACGGTGCATCATCATGGAAGAGGAAGAGCAACGGAAAAGACAAAATCTCTTGGTCTTTGTGGTCACGAAGAGAAAGAAGAACTGAAGAGTTACATCGGAGAAGAAGTGAAGACAGGCGAGATGATGCAACATAATGGAAGAGGAAGAGCAACGGGGAAGACAAATTCTCTTGGTCTTTGTGGTCATCACGAAGAGAAAGAAAAACTGAAGACTTACATCGGAGAAGAAGTGAAGACAGGAGAGATGATGCAACATCATGGAAGATAATTGAAAGAGCAAGCAAAAGAAAAAGAAGAAGGGAGGGAACTGATGAGATACTTAACCACGATGTGTTAGAACAAGTTATGTTGCGACTACCAGTGAAATCCCTGTTGAGATTCCAAACCGTGTCTAAACACTGGAGAGGTACGATAAGGTCCAAATCTTTTA
>NC_025689.1:27434762-27434930 GCF_000633955.1 Camelina sativa
TCCCAGTCCCTTCCTTTAGTTCGTCGCTCGGAGGGGTCTGGTCGTGATACGGAGGGTGTAAAGGGTCCTCCGAAAAGAAAAGATGACGCTAGCCTGGAACGACCTGACCCGTCAAAAAAGTAAAGGACGTTGGATTTTGGCTGGGATTTCTCGCACACGTCCGAAGCT
>NC_025689.1:27435030-27436024 GCF_000633955.1 Camelina sativa
ATAATGCATACATAACCCACGCATCGCGTGGGCTACTTTCTAGTATACATATATCGTTGACTTCTAAAAGGAGTTTTGCACAAACATTCTCAGAAAATGCCTTTGTTGACCAGTTTTGATCTTTTTGGCTCTTGTTGTTATGAAACTTTTTCCCCAGTCTTCTTTGTGTAAATAGCATTTTAAATATTTTATTAGGACACTTTCCAAAGAGGTGTGAAAAAGAGGTAGTGACATCTTCCTCGCCGGTAGTGACAGGAACCACCTCAAGCCTACCGATTGGACTTGAGCAATCTGAGCTCCGGTGTTAGCTCCTGCATCTTCCTCGTCTCTGTGCTCGTGCTCGGGTTCATTGGTCGCCATAGTTATCTCACGTGTTTATGCCGGAAAAAACAATCGATTCAATCGAATAAAATGAATCGATTGAATCTGGTTTCACCGTTTTATTGAGAGAGGAAAGAGAGTTACTCAGGAAAAGAAAGAAGAAAATGACGAAAAAAAATTGTCTTTTATATTTAATCAGTATCCAACCAAAATTTGCTACATATCGTTTCTTTAGAGGTACTTCCGCTCTTTCTCAGAGTAACGATTCTCAGCTAAATGGGCCAATTTTTTTATTTTTCATTTATTTTTAAGAGAGAAATTGGTTGAGCAACCCAATTGGTTGAGAAAACGTTAAAGAGGTGTGAAAAAAGTTAACGTTATAATTTTAATATAATTTAGATATGCCATTACATTTTAAGTTATTGTAAAAAGTTAAAACCAATTAAAAGAGATATGTGTGAAATGGGGTCTTATTAGAGTACGTCAAAATTCTTATATAAGATGCTCTTGTCATTTATTCTCATCGTTAAAGAGGTGTGAAAAAGTTAACGTAATTATGATAAAGATGTACGATCTGCGACTATGTCAAAATTTTCCTACCCTTACACTTTAAAGTCTCAACCTTTCAACTAACACTCAAAAGTTATATTTAATAGATGAACTTTACTAAGCA
>NC_025689.1:27436084-27442963 GCF_000633955.1 Camelina sativa
CAAGGTAAGTATACCATATCATCAACATTCAATGTTTCTAACTTGCTTCCTTACTATGCTGATCCCGATTTGAGGACAAATCCTTTTGAAGAGGAGGAGGATGATATGATTGTGGCAAGCAAGGAGCCAGAGGCTGCAGAGAAACCGGAGATGGCGGGAAGGATCACTCGTTCAAGAGCTAAGGAGATGGCCAAGGAAGCTCATTCACTCATAGTTGACGGGTCATTCAACCTACTGAGGATCAAAGTCTTCAACATATCCACCTTGAAGACTCCACCCGGTAATGATAACTAGGTAACTTAGGTGTGAAGTTTGTACTATTTTTCCCATAGCTGAGTTTTGTCCCAATGGGTTTTCTCAGTATGGTTTTTAATGAGGCAAATGGATCACTACGTCGAGTTATCTAGAAGTTATTGCCAATGGGAAATAATGTACTAAGTCACCAGACTTCTGTATTAAGTCACCAGACTTTTGTACTAAGTCACCAGACTTATGTACTACTACAAGTACCTGACGTTTTGCTGTTTTCTTTTTTTCCTTAAAAATGTCTTGTTGTTTTATTTTGAACTTCCTGTTGTTTGGAGTGTCGAGCCTAGGGTTGATTATAAAACCCAATAGCTACGCCTCTTTGTTCTTTAGCGAAGAAGTATGTTGAATAAGTATTGTTAAACTTTTTCTCTCAATTCGAAATTCTTGAATGCGTTCTTGATTTCTGGGTTTCTATACACTTTGTGATTCAGAAACTTTTCACTTTATTTCACCCCATACAACCACCTAAATATCTATCTCCATCGTATCATTATCCATCACTCGATCATCTCCAAATCCACCTGCAATCTTGTTCACGTAACTTCACCATCGAGTCTCATCACTAATCACTTATCAGCAGCCTTTCAACGGAGTTCAATCCTAGGGAGATCGTATTATGAACGTTGTCGTGAAACGGATAGGTGGAGGTAATTGTTTCACCTGTAAGGGTTTACAAAGGTTCTGATAGCATGAAAGAACTTAGAAACGGCGGAGAGATTTTGTGAAAAACTGATACTTTGATTGATTACCTTTTTAGGTTTTTACAAGTTCTTTTATATATAATGCAGAGCAATCTAGAATCCTATGAAAAGTAAACCTATATCTTAATCGACAGCTGTAATTGATGAGTCATCACCATACGAGGATTCTAGAAGCTTGAATTTGTTGTGGAGAGGAACCAATGTTGTCTTCTCTGTATAGACCTTGCTCTGTTTCGACCATTGAACATTTGTCTCTTTGTGTTGAATCAAACAGGGTGATTTGGCTTGGACATGGACCTTGTCTTTGTGAGGATCCAATGGGTTCTCTTGGACAGAAAGAAGAAAAAAAAAAAATCAGAGTGAGTGCTAGACTAGTTGTCGTTTGTTTATTTTCTTAAATATTGTGACATTATTGTTAAAATATTCTATGACTTCCTCAATATAATTGGACCACGAAAATGGTCATCTTATTCGGAAAATTGATATCATAGCATTGAAAATGAAACATATGATCCCAACGCTTATTGTCCGTTGATTGGTAGTGTAGCCACAAACACGGCTTAAACTTTTAAAACAGATGATATTACGATCTGACGTTGCTAGCAATCACAGAAAAAAAAACGTAAAAGATGAAAAGAAAAACGATTTCAATCACGATCCCTATACCGCTGATTGAAACGAGCAAGGTTCTTTCAGGGTGCACCAAACAATTTATAAGAGTTAACTAGGTTGCATGGAAACGGAAACAGATACGTGGAAGCGAAATATTTCGGAAACAAGAAACGGTTTTTTTCTAAAATTAAGAAATTGAAATGTTTTGGAAACGTATGTATATATATATTTGATATATATGTATATACATTATAAAACACCAGATATTAAAACCTATATCAAAAGAAATATTTTGAAACAACACAAATTCAAAATATAAATATTAAATAGTTGAATTAAATCACTAATAATATTACATATTTATATGTATTATGAATATATATTTTTAAATTATTTTATTTATTAAGTTTCTAAGCTAAAAAAGAGTTTTCGTCGTGTTTCCAAAATGGAAACAGAGTTTCCATCGTATTTCCAAAATGGAAACAGAGTTTCCATCGTATTTCCAAACAAAAATTTTTAGAACCCATGTTTTCGTGACTTGTTTCAATATTTCCGCGAGTTTCCGTTTCCAAAACGTTTCAGAAACGGAAAACAGACCTTAAAAAGAGTTTCCATGCAACATAAGAGTTAATTATGTTACCAAATATGCGATTGGTGAGTTTTCTCCACTGACTTTATACTTAGGTTCACTCCTAGGGTGAACTTTCTTGTTCACTTCTTCCTTTTCAACCAATCAGAATCTTCTATATATTATTTTATTTAAAAGAATAAATCAAAATTAAATTAAAAAGCAAAACAGATTAAGGAAACAAATTCTGTATAATTTTTTTAAGGAAAGTTAAATATTAGCTTGGTTTAGATTTTACAATTAGAATGAAATGATGTATCGGTTTGGGTTTACAAATAAGATGATTAGGGTTTAGATTTTACAATTCTTACAAAATTATATGTCGGTTTGGGTTTACAAGTGAAGTGGTTAGGGTTTAGATTTTACAATTAAAATGAAATGATATGTCGGTTTGTGTTTACAAATAAAGTGGTTAGGGTTTAGATTTTACAATTAGAATGAAATTATATATCGGTTTGGGTTTACAAATGAGATGGTTAGAGTTTAGATTTTATAATTAGAATGAAATTATATGTCGATTTGGATTTACAAATGAGATGGTTAGGGTTTAGATTTTACAATTAAAATGAAATTATATGTCGGTTTGGGTTTACAAATGAGATGGTTAGGGTTTAAATTTTTCAATTAGAATGAAATTATATATCGGTTTGGATATATAAATAAACGGTTTAAGTTTTTAATTTTACAGATTTTGTTTCCTTATTTTATATGAAGATGAATGAATAGATTCTTAAATGCATTATGATATGTCAGATTCTCATTGGCTAAAATAATGAGAAGTGAACAAAAGGGTTCACCTTAGGAGTGAGTGAACCCAAAAATTGTTCTTTTTCCATTATCACTATGAAAATACCATTATTATTAGCTTTAACCTGTTAGATTATCATTATGTGAATCCTTAAAAACCTGGTAGATTATAAATCAGATTCTGTCCGGAAATACCAAAAGCTTCTGTCAGGTCCACCAGCTTCATAAATATTATAAATTCTCTACATCACATATCTAGTCAACGATTTTAATCTTAAAAAGTTATATAAAAAAGAACAATCCGACATATAACTTTATTTTTTATTGCGACCACGTCTGTCTCTGCGTCGTCGTTTAGTTAATTTCACATGGGCATGGTCAACGACGAGTTCTATCTTTCCCCAAGTTTTTCATTTTGATCCATCAAAAGTTTATTGATTCTCTCAAAAGTAGTTTTGATCATGGCAAAGGGTTTCTCGATGGTGCCTAGAGTAGAGCTAGAAGAAGATCAGACGACTTACTATTTCTCAACAGAGATGATGAAGAAGGTTAGCTCCATGGCTGCTCCAATGGTGGCTGTGGCTGTTTCTAAGTACCTCCTTCAAGTTATCTCCATTGTTATGGCTGGTCACTTCGACGTCCTCTCTCTCTCTGCCGTTGCCATCGCAAGTTCTCTTACTAATGTCACCGGCTTCAGCCTCGTTGTAAAATCCTCCTCTCTCTTTCTCATTTGTCTAACTTCTAGACCTGGTCCTTGGACTAAACAAAAGATTACCAAATGTTTTTTACTTATACTTTTTTTTTTGTTTATATAATGATTATATCTTTAGGACCACCAAACGTTTTGTTTCTTTAAAAGGTGTTGTGAAGAATGTACATTTTAAGACAAATTTACACATTAATTTTAAAGCTATGGGAGTGTATAACTTTTTCATTTCTTAACTAGGACTACTATTTTTATTGGACCTACCTGCTGACTTAGATGGTTAGTTTGGATTGGCAGGTGCGTTAGAGACACTATGTGGTCAAGCTTTTGGAGCAGAGCAATTTAGGAAAATCAGTGCATACACTTACAGCTCAATGCTATGTCTTCTCTTGTTCTGTTTCCCAATCTCACTTTTGTGGGTTTTCATGGACAAACTCTTGGAGCTTTTTCATCAAGATCCGCTCATCTCTCAATTAGCTTGTAGATACTCAATCTGGCTCATACCAGCTTTATTCGGATACTCTGTCCTTCAATCTATGACTCGGTTTTTTCAGTCACAAGGATTGGTTCTTCCTCTCTTCTTGAGTTCTCTTGGAGCTCTATGTTTTCACATTCCCTTTTGTTGGCTTCTTGTCTATAAACTGAGGTTTGGAATCATTGGTGCCGCCTTGTCCATAGGAGTTTCGTATTGGTTCAACGTAATTTTGCTTTGGGTTTTCATGAGACAATCTGCTCTGTATCGTGAAACTATGAATCTTCAAGCACAAGAAATCTTTTTGAGCATGAAGCAGTTCATCACCCTCGCGATACCTTCTGCTATGATGACTTGGTAATAAAACCCCTCTTAACACTATAAAGCTTCTTGGTTTTGTTCTTTATTGGGGGATTCATGATCTTTGATCTTCTATGGACTCCTAACTCTGATTTTTTTTTTTTCTCTTATGTTGGGTGTAAATAAAGCCTAGAATGGTGGTCTTTTGAACTTCTTATACTGATGTCTGGACTCTTACCGAACTCAAAGCTCGAAACATCGGTGCTATCCATATGGTAATGCACATATATCACTTTTTTAAAATTCTAACTTATTCAAACAACCTTTTGGGCGTCCAGTCTTTATTCTTTGAACAGCCTAACAATGACGTCGCTCCATTACGCTCTGGTGAATGCAATAGGAGCGGCCGCGAGGTTTTATCGATTTCCAAATTGATCATAAGAATTTTTTTTTTTTTGTTCTTGGAAAATTCCTTAGAAACAATATTTTTTCTTATAATAGCACACATGTCTCAAACAAGCTAGGATCTGGACATCCAAAGGCAGCTCGAGCGGCAGCTAATTCTGCGATTTTTCTCGGCGTTATTGATGCAGCGATAGTAAGCATCACTCTATACATCTACAGAAGAAATTGGGCTTATATATTCAGCAACGAGAGTGAAGTCGCTGACAATGTAACTCAGATCACACCCTTTCTCTGCCTATCCATTGGTGTTGACAGCTTCCTCGCCGTACTCTCAGGTAAACAACTCACATCAAATCGAAAGTCTGTATACAGTAGAATGTACAGAACAGAACATTTGCATATGTTACTTGACCATCAAGAAAGCTAAATGTTTCTGTTATGAGAAACCCTAAATATTCTTTCTTCTTCAGGTGTTGCTAGGGGAACAGGGTGGCAACATATAGGAGCTTATGCAAACATCGGGTCGTATTATCTGGTTGGGATCCGGTGGGTTCAATCTTGTGTTTCGTTGTGAAATTGAGAGGGAAAGGACTTTGGATCGGTATATTGATAGGCTCTACTCTACAAACTATTTTTCTTGCTCTTGTTACTTTTTTTACCAATTGGGAACAAGAGGTATATTTTTGGTTTATTCCTGTCTTATTGATTATCTTTTTTTCTTTAGTTTCTTTTCTAGAGTTTTGAATCTTGTTTTGATTTGGGTTTTAGGCGGCGAAGGCTAGAGACAGAGTGATCGAGATGACACCGCAAGGCGACCAAATACGGGAAAGCATATTACAAGAGGATGTACAAGTTTTGTTAAAAGATATTTCAGAAAATGTGTAAAATACTAAAATCACGTAACGTACTAGTAGTAATATTGTCCGTTTAATTTTTTTGTATTATCAATTTGGCAAATTTAATGGCTGACAAAATTTAGACTCGTTGAATAATAAAATTTGAGAATTGAGATGCAATATAATTTTATAAAACAAATTATAAAAGCTGTACATACATATATCGTTGACTTTTTAAAGGAGTTTTGCACAAACATTCTCAGAAATTGCGTGTCTTGACCAGTTTTCTTTGTGTAAGTAGCATTTTAAATATTTTATAAGGAAACTGAGGGTATCTTCATTGGTGAGATACTTTCCAAAGGTATCTCATCTAATATAATATTATAATTTTAATATAATTTAGATATACCATTATATTTTAAGTTATTTTATAAACCACTTAGTAGCCTTGGGCATTCGGGTCCACGGGTCGGATCTGGGTAGGAACCGATCGGGTCCGGTTCTTTCGGTTACATAAATTTTTTATCCATTTAAGAACCGTTAAGATTCGGTTCGGATCTCGGTTCGGTTCCTCTCGGTTCCGGATCGGTTCGGTTCTACAATTTTTGGAACCAAATCAGAACCGAAACTTGAAATTCAATTTTTGGTTCGGGTAAAATGGATCCATTTGTATCCGAATGTAGAAAAATACCCAAAAATGAAAACATAAACTTGAGACATCATAGTTCAAAGTTCAAACTTGTTTCCTAACAACAAGAGTTCAAAGTCTAAAGAGATGAGCAAAGTTCAAAGACAATAAGACATCAAACACCAAACAAGAGACATCAAAGTTCAGACAACAAGAGCAAGACAAACAAAAACAGAAAAACTTGAGACATCACACACTAAAGTTCCATCAAACTATCAAAGAGACAAAGATCAAACTTGAAACTTGAATGCTACTTGAAACCGTAACCGTCCTTGCCTCCTTGGCTTGGCTCCTTGCGAGTTGAATTCATTTCATACTCTACATAACAAAACAGACATCAAACTTAACATTCAAACTTAAAATTCATCAAAGAGATGAGAGATCGAAAGTGTTTCATCAAAGAGAGTAAGAGACATCAAACTTACTCTAGTACTCTACAGTCCTTGCAAGTTGAACTCAGGATCAAACTCTACAT
>NC_025689.1:27443437-27447817 GCF_000633955.1 Camelina sativa
GATTAAGAGAGAAATGAAACAGATCGAAAACATACCTCTGAATATTGGTTTCTCGACAACGCAGACGGCAGTGAGGAGGAGAGATTATTTAGGGATTCCAGTTTTCTGAATTAGGGTAGACACTGATATATAAGATTATAAGAGATGACAAAGATGTACGACTCGTACGGAAACCAGGCTGAATTGATTCGAGAAAGACAAAAATCAAAAGCAGATGAGTGATGATTCATCACATAGGTGAAGGTTTGGGAAGAAACTATTAAACGAAGAAAAGAACAACTAAAGATTGAGAGTATTATTTAGGGATTCCAGTTTTCTCGGGTTCTCGGGTACCCATTCGGTTCTCGGGTAATAACCGGACCCGACCCGATACTCATGGATATAAGAAATAATTATCCATCGGTTATTTTGGCAATAACCGAACCCGAACCGAATTGGTTATTTCAGGTCGGTTCCGGTTCGGATAAACGGATACAGTGTTTTTTGCCCAGGGCTACCACTTAGAAAGAGATATGTGTGAAATGGGGTTTTATTAGAGTACTAGATTTGGACCCGTGGTAGAGCACGGGTTGAAATTACTTTTATCTGTATTATAATTTTAAAATAAAATATAATTTATAAGACGGTTTAGCATTGTAAACTGAGAAACGATTGTTATTATTATTTTTTTTTGTATGAATATGAGAGATGTATTTTGGTGAATGGAGATTTGAATGATTTATATCAATGTTTTTTAACCATGACCGGACCGGCCGGTCGGTTCGATCCAACCACAACCCGATAGGTATTCCGGTCCGGGTAATCTCTAAAAATCTAACAAATATAACCCGCAAAAAACCAGAAAACCCGCTAAAACTCGTGAACCGGTGATTGAACCGACGGTTCGGATCGGGTTGTCGGTCTTAAATTAAAATATTTTATTTTGGTCACACTTTAAACTCAAACCAAATTAAAAATAAATGTTGTTATTTATAAAAGAAATCAGTTAGTTATTTTATCTAATCATTTAAAAGTTTAATTTTAGTTGTTTAGTACTTAACTATGTTTTGTTCATATATTTATAGAAAAGTAGATGTTATATTCATAAAATGTAATCAAACTGTGAAGTGATCTTAGTGCAGTGGTAGGAGGTAAGTCTATTTGTAGAAGGCATCATCACACTCGGGATCGAGTCCAATGGGCCCAATGGTTGATAAAAAAATGTAATCAAACTAATAAACTAATTGACTCGTAATTCAATCAGTCTGATTTGTTGACCCAATGACCCGAAAGATTTTCGGTTCACTTTCTGATCCGGTTTTAAAGACATTGATTTATATTAAAAGATTGGAAGGGTGTTAGGTCAGATTTTATTTTGAAATCCACAATAAAATCTCTGAAATCACGATGAAGTGTGACTAATTGCCAAGATTTTATTCCTTTTTACGCCTAACAATATATTTTTATGCTGAACACTATATATGGTGTAACAATATATGTAATAATCAAGATTTTTTTTGGAAACTGTATAAATCATTGGAATATTATCTTTAAGAGGATTCTTGAAATATTCTTAAGTGTATTCGTAATTTCATATAGCCCACGGACTTCATCTATAACTTTTCTTTTGTAACCAACCTATATTTAATAAATTAGCTATTTTGTAACCAACTTATAAAAATTATATATTCTACAAAAAAGTTGTATACTTCCGTTTTATTATACAAAAAAAGTTGTGTACTTTCTTTTTATGATTGAGAGTATATTTTTATCCCTTTTAATAATTTGGTTAATGTTGTGATCTATCAATAAAATCTCAGGAAAATAAATTGGTAATATTGTGATTGTAGATCTTTGGAAACAACATGATCTTCCGAAAATAAAGTTTAGAATATCTGAACAATCAATTTGGAATATCCCCGTTTAAAATTTTCGGTTACAATTAAGGTTTTATTTGTTACCATTAATATATGAACTATCAACTAGTAACCAATTAATATATGGATTAATCTATAACCTATGTATACCCTATTTGTAACCATTTATTAAAATTATAAAGTCTACCAAAATAAGTTGTGTACATAAAAAGGAGATGTCAAAATTCATAAACAAGATACTTTTGTCATTCATTTTCTTCGTTAAAGAGGCGTGAAAAAATTAACATAATTTCTGATAAAAAATATGATATGCGAGATTACGTCAAAAAATTTCCTACCCCTACACTGTAGAGTTTCAACATTTCAACTAACATTCAAGAGCTCTATTTCATAGATGAACTTTACTAAGAAAGAGTTGCAATAGTGTGGGATTTAGTCGGTGGACGAAGCCATTGTTGTGGCCAACCCACTCTCGAATTTCTACACTATCGGCTGACCCAAGGTCTTCAAGGGGAGGTAAGTGTTTGTATTCAATCATTTTATATATGTTTATTTCATGATCATAATCATAATCATTGTAGTTATAAAATATGAGACTAACTTATAATTGTTCCATAGTTAATAATTAGAATGATTATGATCATGAAATAAACATAAAGTGATTGTATACAAACTCACTTAGTGTTCTGAAGGTTGGGACTCTAAACTAGTTATAAAATATGAAACTAACTTATAAATGGTTGATTTGATGCGTGTGGCGGAAGATCTAGGAAAGGGGCGGCTTCACAAGGCAGCTATGGTCATTTTATCGACTGGTTAATTATCCTCTGCTAGGGGACGACAAGAGCTTCCGGCGGAGTTTTCAACCGGTTTCTCCTCATGACTCGTGGTCCACGCGTTTGGTGTGAATCTGTTTCAAATCTACCTGGAACATGCCGTGTTTATAGTGTCGCAAAGATAGTGTTCTTCTCCGATCATGTCCACATGGTATGTATTAAAATCATAATACAAATCCCGCATACACATAATAAGCACAAATACACCTAAACTTGTCTAAATGCTATACGAAACCGGTGAAAACGAGATAAAAAGGTATAAACCTGCTTAAACCATGAGACATTACATATGACACAATTGAAAACAAAAAAGAAATGGCACAATTGAAAATTAAAAATATAATTCGACGACGTAAAGCGACTTACTTACTTTGGAGCTAGCATATAAAATATATTTTTTAGTCGGGTCCATGGTTTATACTCGTTTTTTTAACTCCACACAAATGAGAAGGATTTTTAAAATTGTGCCACGGGAAAAAGCAAGCTGTCTTACCATCCGCCCACAAGCTCCTTTGCAGGGCGTGACAATTGATTAAAGTTTTGTGATACTTTGATATGATTAACAAAACGAAAAAATCCTACAATATATATTACTATTAGAGAATTTATTTTTCTAAATCATATTGTTTAAGTTTCACTATCTCACAATCCCCCAAAACAAAACAAAAATTAAAATAACTTAAAAAACAATTTTTGTATGTACGTATTACGCATATGCCAACACTAAATCGATCTTTCAAAACTTTAATAGAGATTATCAATTTCTAAAATTAAATCTCATAAAAAAGTTTCCCTAGTTTTTGTTCAAACTTTTTCTTTTGTTTTTTTCGTTTTATTAAAAAGCTGAATCATCACAGAAAGAATGTTAAACAGACTCACCTAGTCATATCTTGTGGTAGAGCTTCATAGAAGAAAAACAAAAAAAAGTATACCAATACAATACGAAACTGGCATGTGTTTTGACCTTTATACATTCAGAACTGTTGTGGATGTAATATTTAATTTTATATGGATTATTAAGAAGATATAATTATAGAAAAACTTCTGTTTAAAAGTGGAGAGGATTAAACAAATTAAAGATGATGACAGAAGGCTAGAGAGCACAAAGGAGTGAGATGCAAAGAAACTGCTCCGAATTGTATCTCATCATCTGTGCTCTCTATCTTCTGTCAACACTATCAATGCCTCCCAAATCATTTAGAAATCAGTATTTTGATTTGCGATTGAAAAACAAATATGGCGTACTAAAAGAACCTGACACAAACCTCTTATGGACATCAAGAAGTACTCGTTTAGAAAAAGAACAAGTTCGATGATCCTATGACTCAAGATCTTTTAGTGTATAGGCGTATGTATGGGTGTACAGAATTACCAAAAAGAGTTGTTGATGAGATGATGATGATGGTGAGATTTCTTGAAGTCACTATTTATAGACGCATAGAGAGCAGCAAGATGATTTCTCCGCGCTCCAACTAATCAATTGGTATTTTTGTTTCAGCAAGTTTGGAATAATGTTGTAATGAATTGGTTCCTTTGGTATATACAGCTTTCAAATTCTATTCTTGAATGGAAAAAAATAAACTTATATTCTTCTTGAAGAAAATATTATTATTCCCGCCGGTCAATGTCCAAGCTCAATACTATTTTGGCGTTATTTATCTGTTTTGCTATATAGCTTTACTTCTTCT
>NC_025689.1:27447855-27454884 GCF_000633955.1 Camelina sativa
TTTTTTTTTTTTTTTTTTTTTTTTTCAGTTTATACAGCTTTTACTTGTTTGTTTTCTTTCCTTTTGTCAAAAAAGCTACTTTGTATCTGAAAATATACTTGAATAATTCAAAAATAGGTAGATATAGTGCCAAAATAAAACCAATGTATGTATAACATTTTTGGTATGTATTTCCTGACCAATGTTGATTTTGGTAGAACAATGAGTCTCACTGAAATGGACGGCAGCTTTAGCTTAGATTTTCAATATAGATTTAGATTCGTTGGTCCAATCAATTTTTAAGGTTGAATTAGGGTTTTCATAATTATACTCTTGTGTTTCTTTCTTCCCGCTGTATTGTAGTATTTTAATCAATTTATTCACTAATAACACGGTCTCAGGTGAAGTGTCTTTAGTGTAGTGGCAGGAGGTAATAACACCAGGGATCGAGTCCCGCTTCTTACAAATGTAGGAATTTGATTAATAAACCGACCAGTTGTGGCCCAATGATTGACAAAAAAAAACACCGGTCTCAGTTACCCATAAAAAATAAACAAGTTTCAATTAGTTTTCTAAAACTATATATATATTAATTACAACATTTCCAATATATTTCATATTGTCCATAAGACATGGCTTTTTTATAGTTGCAATCTGGCCCTGGGACTACAAAAGTCAAGCCTAGTTGGCATATTAGGCAACGGAGAAAAAAAGACGAGATGATTGAGAATTGTGGTTTTTACTCGATTTAATTCATAGGGCGAGATCAAATTAAACCGGATCATAATGTGTTTTTTTTTTCATATTATATATCAACTACAAATAATGCTGATTTTTTTTCTTTTAAACTGATGTATTTTTTACAGGCTTAACAATATAATTTCTCAAATTCAGCTGTAAATGTAGTATGTGGGTCTAACTCAACTTCATAGTTCCACACACACACACACACACATATATACATATATATATATATATATATATGTTTATTCATTATTTGTTATATATTAGAGCTTAAGGGACTGCATTTTTGTCATTTCATGAAAATAGAGTTTAACAGACAGAAATAATATAAACTGATTAATTCTACAGTAATTAAGTTGCAGCTATGTTTCTAATTAATCAGATCCATTCATATCTATATAAACTATTTGTCTTACTAGTTTAACCAATTAACAAAGAAAGAGATAAGTATGAATCGGCTCTCTTGTCTTGTCATACAGTTGCCCTAAAAACATATGGGTCGAGTAAATGGGGTTGACTGCTTTGTCTTGGGGGTTTTGTTTTGTTTTTATATTGGTTTTGCTTTTTTTTTCTTTGGTTCTGATAGTCGCTCATTTGTATTTGTTGTACATGTTATTTGTTGTGAAGATATTTATAAATCCTCTGGTGTAAAAACATTTCACACGTTTAGTATAGATTTTTATCATTTATTAAATCCATGCATACACAATATAAAACAAATTGAGCTAAGAATCCCCAAAAAGAGAAACTCAAGATTAAATTTCCACAGTGGGAAACTAACTAATTCACAAAAAAATCTAAAAACTTATCTTATTATTTAGCAGAAGTGTGTATGTGGAAGCTATTGATTATTTTATATCAGGCTTACAATTGATGTGGTATAAGAACATCAGTTTTAGAAACTAGAGTTTTAAACTTAATATAATTTCAAATATATATATCAAACACCTAAGGTAAATGTCCTTTTTTGGTAAAACACCAAAGGTAAATGTTTTTCACAGATATTCATTAGTTTCAGGTTATCAGGTCCATCGTCAGAAAGTATATATTTACAACCCAAAGTAGTTATTTATGGATAAGAAATTGAATGTTAATTTTGTAGAAAAAAAGAATATTAGGGTTAATACAATTTTGTGGTATTTTTTGTGTGTGTGGTGAGATCATGGATGATGGATGCAACAAGAATATAGCCAATAGAAGAAAGAAAAAGGTGAAAGGGAACAAAGAATCCGACAGAAATAGTGTCTTATCCTCATCTCTTCATTTCTCTTTGGGGAAAGCATATTCTTACTTGTCGCTTCCCTATAGCTTCTTCCTTATTCTCTTTTGCTTTTCTCAACCCTATCTCCATTCCTTTTTCTTCACTACACTATTCTCCACTCATCCATTTTTTCTTTTAAATTTATATTATATATATATATATATATATTAATAGTAAAAACTTAAAACTAACCTAAGAAAATAGAGTAATTTTCATAAATATTATAAAAATAACTTTTGTTTTTAAATTGAATATATCATCTCAAACGTTTCAAAAATAACAAAATATTTGAAAATTAAACCTCAAACTCTAAATTCTAAACACTAAACTCTACTCTTTAAAATTATACTCTATGTAACATAGTCAACCAAACTTAAAAAAAAAAAAAAAAAAAAATTTAATTATTGTAACTTCATCAACTAATACTATTTCTGAAAATTTGTAGAATGTGTAATAGTTATCCATAAAACTAAATTTAGTACAATTTTAAGATATTTCTCATAAAAAATATTCATAATATTTATCAATACAATTATATCACTACCACCACTGCCACCGTCATTGCTAACATCATCATTCCCACTACGGTCATCGCCACCGCTGCTATATCATCTCAATTTTTTTTCTGTTGCTACCGTTATCACTACCACACACTATCGCCACCACTACTTCCACCTTTGTAACTTCTTCTCTACTGCGGTCGTCCGACCACCTATCACTCTTATTACCATCATTACTACCATCACTGATTCACTGTTACCACCACCTTACGCTATTTTGTATATCCTTTATACTATTTACTTAATTTCTATATTGTTACTTTAATTTATTTATTGAAATGTGTTAGTTTTTCAGAATTTCCTATATCTATATTTTTACTGTCTCTGAGTAGTTTACATAATATATATATATATATATATACATATATATATATATATATAATTAAAAGAACTAATTAGGAAAGTCATAATTAAGTTTATTTCTGATTAAGATGAAATTGTGTACAACAGTAATGTGAAAATACGGGGTGGCATAAAGATATTGTAAACTATAAACACATGTAGTTAGGACATAAGATTCCATATTATAGAGCATCATCACTTATAGTTATCAAAAAATTCGTGGTCTTGGTCAAGCCAATATTTACAGGGCACATGCGATCTTATCATCTTTACAACAATCTGGACAAACTTGAGTGAAGAATACATATATATATATATATATATATATATACAGAGATACTGATAAAGTATATATTAGTTGCAATGCATTATCTTTGACTAGACAATGCTGTCAGCACGCCATATTTGTACCTCGATTCATTGTCTTTGGTTCCAAATATAATTTAATAATAAAATGATTGGATATGAAAGAACAACTCCATTTCATAAAAATTCTAAGAAATCAGTTTTGGTTTTTAAATTAGGGTTCTTTATTTTTAGATAACTGGCAAAACCAAAATATAGAAGCGACACCGTAAATAAATAGGAAAGATTAATCAAATAGTGTGTTATTTAATTAAAACATATGCGTTAGAAGCCATTAATATTACAACTAGGAGCTAATAAAAATTGAGGTTTAGATTTCTTTGTTAGTATATATGATAAATAATGCATGCAAAAATTATTTTATACATAAAGAGACGAAATAAATCAACTAATTGCTAAAATTCTTTCCATCGATCTATAGTTTTTGCAAATTAATTTAATGTTGTTACTTTAAATTTTATAAAGACAACCACCCATGGACAGTTTAATTTTGGCTCTTTTGTTACACGGAATATATGATATCTAGTGGGAAATATGAATATATATATATATATATATATATATATATATATATATTCCAATAGATTGATTTTACAGAGCATTCTATTTAATTGATATCTCAGGGTCTTTCAAACTCACATTCATTCATTATGTGGGGAATGAGTGTTCCATGGAATATAGCTTTGAAGGCTCTAGAATTGGTTTCCAACATCGACGGAATCTCAACTTATCAAAGTGATAAGACTAAAATGCTTACTTCAACTTTCACTTTGAACCATGTTTTTTGCATAACACTATTTGAACCTGGTTCTCATATGTAGGTCAAATCAGCCATGTTAAAAAGTTAGACACGGTTCACAAATTATTGGATATATTTGGGGGTTTTTTTGTTCCACCGTCATTCAGGGCAGGGACTAACAATTATAGCTACCAAATCTTATTTGCTTCATACGCGTTCGTACAACGACATATTTTGACGATAGCAATAGATTACAGCGACAATATCATGATTTGTTTTGTAGTTGTTAATTAGTATCATTAACATTTTTCAAACACTTACTGAATGTCTAAAATATAATTGAGCGCAGTTTTACCAACGTGTAACGACCACAAATAAAATATAATTGAGAGGAGTTCACCATCATTCACCAAATAAATGATGGTGAATGAAAAAACCGTCGTTGCGAAATTTTTTACGGAGGTCGCCGACTCGCCGGTGTGATAATGTGTCGCCAGAAAAAACGACGACGGTTATAACGATCACTGCAACTCTTTTTAATTGAAGCGGCGACTCATTTCAAAGATTTAAACTCCCGAGGCGTTAATTTTTCAGTCGCAGAAAGTGGTCTGCGACCATGTAATGAACAGAACCTTACTTGGTTGAAGTTGGCGACCAGAAAACATAACGTATTACGTACTATTTTCATTTTTGTCAGCACTACTACGAGATGACCATGTCAAATATATGGTATTTTAACTATATGGTTTGGATATGGTACGTGCAATCTGTTTTTGATAGGTCAGTTCTGATTGATTAAAAAAAAAAACAAAAGTGAACGAATTTTAGTTGCCAAAATTATAGGTTTCGAAAGAAAGTGAACAATCTGTTCTTGCGTCGTTCACTAGTTTCAGATTTTTGGTCGTCGGTCAAAAAGGGAAATTGATAGTACTATCATCATTGAATTCTTGAACATGATTCCTTGAAATTTTTTTAGAGATAGAGTTTGCAAAAATCTTCGGCCACTTCAGGGAGGTTTCCGAAAGTCTAAAATGTCGTCCAATCTTTGGTATTATTGGTAGATTCATCATTTTATTTTCATCGAAACTCCAGTGACCTTTATCCAAATTGACATGCTATTCACATGGCAAGGCAAGCTCCGATAGGCGGCTCAGTTGTAGCCACTCAGATCCACACAAACAATATCTTACGGAGATCTTTGTTATTTCTTTTTCTTTTCCGAATTTATATCAGTCAGTTTCGACATTATAGTACTGATATAATAAGTCGGTTTTCTACTGCGTTACGAATCACTAGTTTCCGAATTACAAGTAATGTTAATGACATAAAACTTAGAAGAAAATTGAAGTTTTCTTAACTTTTTAAACGAGATAGTATAATGGCTTTGTGTTTCTAATTTTGGGTTTTTACTTCTGTCATTTATGTCAAAATGTTTCCCTATTTTGGGACAGATTTTTTTGGGGTTTCAGTCTCATTTGCCTATTTTTTTAAGATTTCAGTCCCGCTTGCTTAATATTTAAAAGTTTTCAACTCTTCTTGCTTTTGTAATGATTTATGTGGAATTCAATAACACAGAAAATTGGACAAAGAAAAAAAGAGATTCTCGAACATGATTTAATAGAATCTTATGCAAATTACACTGTAGTTTTGGTGGCTTTGAATTAACTGACAAATTGCGAGCCAACCAAATTAACTTTTGAAGGGTATATGGAATTAAACTAGAGATGATCGATCGATATGATTGGGACTTTCTCAATGTGGAATGTGACACAATGATAAGACTTTCTCGAAGTGGAATGTCTTGAGAAGCCTCCAAACCAAACCAACTACTATATATGATCCTCTATAGTTATTTCAATAAAATAGTTTGCTAAATTTATTGGCTATATATATACTTATCCAAGACCACCAAAGGTTAATCCTCTAGATAATTTTCAAAAGTATCCATTGATCAAAACGTTTTATTTGAATTCTCCTTCTAATATCTTTAGTTTCCGTTCAAAATCAACAGTAAAAATGAATATTTGAAAAAAATGAAAAATTAGTATACCACCACCTTTGACCTTTTTTATATTGAATTCAAAATTATTAACGTTTATGCATCAATATAGCTTGAATGTTATGTTTGGGTCAACTTAGATCAATTATTTATTTCTCAGTGGTGCGTCATTGGTGTTGAGTGATCAATGGATTGGTGTGTTTAGAAATTTTAGGGTTTTTTCTTATTAATAGTAGTAAGTTTTTACTGATTAATGATATTGTGTTTATGTCGCCTTCTCCGTAATCTGTTTTTGGTAGATCTACCGAAATCACAACAAATAAATTTTTGGGTTTTAGAATTAAGAGCGATCATATTTAGTGATTTAGTTTTATCCCTAATAAGTTTGTGTTACGCCGGTCTACATAAAATGATAGATCATATGTGTTCTATAATTTTAGCTAAATGGAATTTTTGTATTGATTTAATAAATAAATAAAAAAGCATTTCGAATACATTGTCAATTGATTGATCGTCTCACAGGGATATGACAAAACAGAGAATTTGAAAAAAAATTGTTGCCAAAAGGAGTTTCGAAGAATAAAAAAATGAGTGATTGGGCTTCACGGCTTTATTCCATTTTGGGTGGGTATCTTTTAAATAAAGATTTGATCATCTTATTCTTCGTCGTCTTCTCCATATCTCCATATCTCCATATCTCGTGTTTTTTTTTTTTTTCTTGGCATTCCAAAGACCCTAGCCGCATAGCCATAGATTTTGAAATCGGTCCATAGTTATACTATCTTCTTTTTAAAAAGACCTTTACTCATGAGTAAATTGAAATCGTTTAGTTTATTAGAAAATGTTGTAATATATATATTTTCATTTGTATGTTTTAACCCTTTTTGTATTTAAAACGTTTACATAATCCAATTGTGTTTACTCCGCTTTGGTAATATATTCTGTTTTACAATTTACTAGGTTTTTTTTCCTAGATTTTCTGGTTAATATTAACGGAAATTAAATTCATATATATATATATATATATATATATATATAT
>NC_025689.1:27456078-27463184 GCF_000633955.1 Camelina sativa
TATATATATATATATATATATATATATATTGTAATTGAGTTTCACATTAAACATTACGTGCATGGGAGATGATTGAACTTCCAAAGAGCATACGTTATTATCATGTACGAGATGAAGGGTTGAAAATTATGGAACCGGATAGTCAAACTAGGATTCAACGGACGGTGAAGTGCATTGCGCATGACGAAAGATTAAGCGTGTTGCCAATGAAGTGATATCTTCGCCCACAGTCGCGGCGGTTCGAGCGTGGCTGAATGAAGTCTAGCATTGAGTTGCTTCCAAAGTAGTATCTAGGGAGGTTTGCATAGTTTGAGGATGAGCTTGACATTGTGGCAAGTTTCTAGATCTTGGTGTTGATATTATACTGCTCAGAAAGAAAGAAAAAAAGATATGTTGGTGGGGTTCATACATGCAATACATGGTAATCGTTTTGGTGAAAATTGTGATTATTTAATAACCGTTCTTAGAAGAATAAAATACGTTGTTTCTATTTCTTTTGACGGTTCTCTCTATCAATTAAGTATAATGCGACTGTGACCTCACATTTAATATCAAATATACTGTATCTTATTTCTTAGTTCTTACGTACATATCTCTTTACACGTATAGTTCTGACTTCTCTTCACACGTATAGAACTTCTGACTCTCTCTCTCTCTCTCTCTCTCTCTCTTTTATCCCAAAGAGGTAAAAAAAATCTTGCAAAATAGGTGGATAGCTCCAAAAGAGTATAGCTCCGAAAGAGTAAACATTTTATTATTATTATTATTATTATTATTATTATTATTATTATTAAGTATTAACAATAGTAGATTTTGAAATCCGTATATACCCAAGGAACTCAGTTGATCAACAATAATATTCCAAACTTGTTGAAACAAAAAGAAGATTATAATATACAATTGAAGCGGAAAAAATATTTCGCTGCGCTCTGTGCATCTATAAATAGTGGCTTCAAGAGTTCTCATCATCATCATCTCAACAACAACTCTTTTTGGTATTTCTCTACAACCAACATACGCATACACTTAGTATATGACAATCAAGATCTTGAGTCATATATTATATAGCTACAATGATCATCAAACTTGTTCGTTTTAACACAAGTTCTTGATGTCCGTAAGAGATTTGTGTCAGGTTCTTTTAATACGCCATATATTTTTTTCAATCGCGAATTAAAAAAATCGGTTTCTAATGGTTTGGGAGGCATTGGTAGTGTTGACAGAAGATAGAGAGCACAGATGATGAGATACAATTCGGAGCAGTTTCTTTGCATCTTACTCCTTTGTGCTCTCTAGCCTTCTGTCATCACCCGTTATGTCGTCACCCATCTTCTTTTAAATATTATACGTATATACAACTATGTTCATATCTTGTTTCTTCCATGGCTTAATATCTACTTGTAACTACAAAAAACGCAAATTTAGCTGTAAACATGATTTTGTAAAAAGATATTATATTGCACTTACATGTAGTTATAGATATAATATATATTCTTAGTGAAATTTGTAAGTTTCGAATAGTTTTTTGTTTTATCTTCAAAGTCTCGGTTTGAATTATCATGTATTTTCATTAGGTTTCACCCTCTCTATCTCTCTCTCTNTTTTTTTTTTTTTTTTTTTTTTTTTTTTGTTAGAGTCAGCAAACTTCTTTAGTTATTTCTATACCTGAGATCTGAATCATGAATGTCATATAAGAGCACAATATATAGGTTCAAATATTTTAAATGTGGACATTATACTTCGATTTTGGAATTGGTAAGGCTAGAATGAAAGTATGTAATAGGTGAGTATCTTGAATATTTATATTTGATACGGTTGGGAAAAAAATGAAACAATTCAATCGTTTCAACTACCTCAAAAAGAGCCCTTAAATGGGGTTCTTCAAACATCAATTTGTTTCATTGTGGAGGTTAAGGTAAAATTGTGTGTTTAAGTCTGTATTTCTTATATCTACTTTTGTTAATTTAACAGTTTATATCTTTTGATGTTTATATAACTTATATATGTTCAATAAAATATTTCTTCACATACAAGAGATCATTCAATTTTAAAATGTCCATACATACCTATAATTTATGGAGAATTTCGCCTCTCTCGGTTAATCTCATATTTCATGGGGTTCTCAATATGGCAAAACAAACTCACGTGGCTTCAAAGACAGTCTCACAGCAGCATTCAACCTTCCTACCGCTCATAGCAACACAAATTACAGTCATCTATGTGACATGGTGAAAGTGAAATAACCAGATATCCAACAACTGCCGCATCCGAAAGCATAAGATGTATACAATACTGTTGATCAGGGAATCAAAAACACTTGTCCAATACTGTTGATCAGGGAATCAAAAACACTTGTCTTGCCAGGCATTTTATTCAACGGTTAATCATAAAAGCTGATAGCTAGGTTTAATGGCTTTGTGTCAAAGAGTACACTGATTTCAAAAACAGTCTAATATAGTTGGAAATATACAGTATCGTAGTAATGTTACCACAACAAATCATCAAATATAAACTGAGATCAACCATAGAAAATTCATGATTGTCCATATGAAAGGCAAAAGTAACTTGATGACCCACTCAATACTCAATTTGACCCACTACTCAATAAACATGTGGCGGCTGTACACAGAGAGAGAGAGAGACATGGGTTTCGAACTTTGTTAGTAGGCTGAACTATTTACTAGGCCTGGACCAACCCAAAAATTTCAAATTCAGTAAAATGTTCGAGATTTGCTTTACTATGTTCTGTGAAGACAAAAAGAAGTAAGTTTTCTAATCATTTGCTTCTAGTGCAGTCACATTTCTTGCATATACTTTGTTATATTCAGATGACTTTGTTAAATGTTTATGTAAATAGTATATAGTTTTTACGAAATAGTATATTTTCTTTTTTCGTTTCACAATGACGATCAGTAATTCATTAATTTCATGTTTTCGGGATGATGAGGAGGAGATCATCCAACCTCGACGTCACTGCAGACGTGCAATGGATGATGAACGTAATATATATGATCTTAATGATGATACATATACGTGAACTTTGAAGTTGACTTTATTACGTCTCTTTGTGTTTGATGCGTATTCACGCTTTAAGATGAGTAAACGATGGTCTATTTTTATGTTGAATATTTCTTCACCCACAAGAACAGATTAAAATTGGGAAATCATATAGAATTTTCACTGAGGAGTTACAAAACGATTTACGGATGAAAATGTCCTTGGAACAAACTATATGGTAGTATGAACGTGTACGGTTGGGTTTGAAACTTTGAATGAAGGTAGTAACACAAATGAATATGTGAAGTGTGAAGTGAAGTGTGTTAGAAGTCATTTTTTGTTTTCATTTACTGAAAAAAAAAAACTATTATATATTGGATCCGTTTGATTAAAGAGTGACACACAAATCTAGATCATTATTGATCAAGATATTCGTTGAATAAAATAACAAAGTATATATTATTGTGAACTAGTTGAACAAGTTAAAAACTTATCTGTCAGATTAGTTGAGTAGAGTAAACAAATAATTATGAAGAAAAAATAAAATCGCAATCTTCTTCAGACCAATTTATTAACACCTCGTGACAAGCATGTACAGTTTTTTTAATTAAAAAAAATACTGACGTGTGTGAGTTGTATTGTTGTTTCAATGAATTTTTATTTGATAAACTAAATCTCGTAATACTTGTATTTGCTCGAGAGTTTCCGAAGACTTCAAATTTCAATAATAGTTTCCCATCACTCCATTATTGAGATTTATCATTAATGATGAAGAAGTATATAACAATTTATACGTTGAAAACTGTACTTATATTTTTTTTTGTTTAACCACCGTTAGTTTTTTTACATATTGTCACACAAGTTAAATCTTATAAAGCTGATTAGTATAGTCGTCGCTCAATACCATAACTTGACCCAACCACCAAATATAATAAAAGCGAGAGAGATGAACGGCGAGGGAAAGGTGGTTTGTGTCACCGGAGCTGCCGGGTACATAGCTTCTTGGATTGTTAAGCTTTTGCTCCTCCGTCGCTACACCGTCAGGGCTACCGTTCGAAACCCATGTTTGTGTCTTCTTCATCTCTCCTTTCTTCTCCTTTAGCTTCCTAAGCGAGTTTGGAGTAAGCAATTTAAGAACTGACATATTTTTATTTATTTTCTCTAGTGGATACAAAGAAAACAAAGCATCTTCTTCAACTTGATGGTGCAAGTGAAAGACTAAAACTGTTCAAAGCAGATCTTATGGAAGAAGGTTCTTTCGATGAAGCTATAGAAGGATGCGACGGTGTATTCCATACTGCTTCTCCGGTTTTATTCAACGTTACAGATCCTCAGGCTCGTTTAGTGACTTCAAACACTATATATATATATATATTTTTTTTTTTTTCAAAATTAAAATCTATAGTTTCATAATATTTATAAGTTTTGTCGGTTGGAGTTTTTTTCAGACTGAGCTGATCGATCCGGCCGTTAATGGTACTTTGAACGTTTTGAAAACGTGCGCAAAATCTTCTTCTGTGAAGAGGGTCATCTTAACGTCGTCCACAGCTAGTACTGGTTCTCCTGACCCAAACGTCCTGGTGGACGAAACCGTCTTCAACGATGCAAGTCTTTGCTACCAGATGAAGGTCCTTGAATCATGTGCTTTGTGATGACATAATCAGCCAGTTCATGAGAATTCACTCTGTTTCTTACTTTTTTTTATTTGTTTTCAACTTTCCAGGAATGGTATGCATATTCGAAAATATTAGCCGAGGAAACAGGGTGTCGGTTCGCTAAAGAAAATGGGATCGATTTGGTTGTAATGAATCCAGGAAACGTGATCGGACCGGTTATGCAGCCAACTCTGAATTACTCTATAAAGGTGATTGTGGATCTGATGAATGGTAAAATCCCTGTTTATAGTTGTTACTACAGGTTCGTGGACGTGAGAGATGTCTCTCTTGCTCATATCAAAGCGTTCGAGGTCCCTTCTGCTAGTGGCAGATACATCATTGTTGATCCAGATGTATCAATGAAAGACATTCATAAGCTTTTGCATGAATTGTTTCCTGAATTGTGTCGTGTTGATAAGTAAGTTAGCTTTTATACCTTCATCTTTTTATTTATACGCTTAATATATTGATTGAATCCATAAGCTAATCAACAACACTTTATTGTAGGGATGGAGAGAATGAGCTGAGTGATTTCGCATACAAAGTGTGTGTCGATAAATTGAAGAGTTTGGGAATTGAGTTCACTCCTATTAAAGAAAGTCTCCAGGACACTATTGTTAGCCTTAAGGAGATGTCTCTTCTTATATGATCCTTGAGAAGGAGTCCTTGTCTTTATTTTTCTTGTGATTTGATAATTTAACTCTTATGGAGAAATAATAAATATGATGTCATAGCTTCTGCAATGTAATGAAATTTTTATTTAAGTTAAATAAAATTGTTAATTTAAGATTTAAAAAACAAAAAAAAAAAAAATTATGTCTAGCTATGTCAAAACATTGAGATGCACAGGCCTAGCCTCAACAGTCTCTTCCAGACTCTTAACAGAGCAACTCACCTTAAAATGTCATCCGACACAAGTACTGCATTCTCAAAGTGATTTCATCGGGTAACATCAAAAGTAAGATAACTGAGAGAGGACAAGACGCAGTGGATTCCCAGAGGGTACCATGTCAATATGAAAATTATGAAGTTTAAAATATCAAAAAGCCTCCTGCTGTGTTTGCAAAAGCTTGTGAAACCTTCACAGATGGGCAAGACTTGGTCTGTGCATGAAGACTCCAGAAGAACTCACAAGCTTTTACAAACACATGAGGAGTGATTGAAATTAATATCATCCATCTAGAAATCTTATTAATGCAGTACCTGCTATTTAGTTCTTTAATGTTACCAACAACAAATAAACGATCTCGTAAACAACTTGCAAAACCAACAACTTCACCAATTTCGATGGATAATCAATACCATGGTGCAGTGCAATCAGAAATGATTTTAATTTCAGAACTCAAAAAAGCCAAACAGAAAACTACAGGAAGGTAGAAAGATGAGGAAACAATTGTGTTAAATTTTCGTACCGTACTTCAAGATCTGATTTCAAATACTTTTTTTTTTCCTAGTGCCCGAGAGAAATCAACTTGACTTCTGAATCCTGTGATTGACCAAAACCATATCATAGAAATCACTTATCAACAAGTGGGAAATACTTGAGGAATCCTGGTCTGATAAACAACTACAAAACTAGTCAGTAGGTAAATTTGTTATCTCGTTCATTTGGTGACACAAAACGGAATCCTGTTTTTGAGACAAGATAGCATCTCACCAACAATTTGAAGATGTGAGGAATGATTATACTTCAAGACTCAAGCATACAGAGAAGAAGGACTGAATGGATCCATTTACCTCCCTTGAAAGTTGGACAATAAGGTACCGCTTCACTTGTCAGGGCTAGTCCAGCCGCCAAATAACCCCACAAAGACCCCCGGGTAAGACTCACTACAAAAGCTAGCTTATGAGTGAGGTTGCCTCTAGGTCTTATAAGGCTTCTGTTTGTTCCCTTCCTATCCAATGTGGGATTTCTATCACATCAACATATCAATAAGGAAACCCATAGAGGTTGAACTCAGGCATGACATGCAGGACTATGTTAAGAAATTATTATCATTTCGGGGAGGCATCCATGAACATAACGTTTCCAGTAACCTCATGCTAAGTTTAAAACAAAGCTATAACTCATGAAATTCACACATTTCAGACAAGAAATCATAACTAAAAGTGTATACTATAACATGAAATCAATGATTCTACGCTGCATAATGGAGCGTGCAGTGGTAACATTTAGTAAGATCTTCTAGATGTAATAATGTAGGATTAGCCATCCCACAAACGGCTAAGTTTATGATTCATCATTATTATAGCTCCAACTTCTATAAATGGTAAGATCCTAGGCACAGTCTAAATAAACATGGTAAGTTCAGAGGACCAGATTAGAAAAGGGCATATCGCCAATGCATATAGGTATAACATGCTGAACAAAAGCTACTCATTTAGGCTAAATACAGTTGTTTGGACCATTCACTAGAGCTAGAGCCGCAAAATGAACACAAGATTCTTCTTTTC
>NC_025689.1:27463785-27520419 GCF_000633955.1 Camelina sativa
GGGGGGAAAGTCAATACTAAACCACAGACTGTTTCAATTTGAGGCAGTGGTGCAATGCAACGTGATCCTTCTCTAAGGCAACACTCTTTCTTAAACAAAAAATGGACAAGTTGGATGTATTTGACCTTCAATAACCTCTTTTAAGGCACAGCACCTATAATTTAGCATATCAAACTAGCATACTGATATCAGACACAGCCTACTATAGTAAAAAGCAATATACCATATATCCTGGTAAAGTTACCAGATAGTACCACTGTAGTCACCAAACTCAACCAATAGACAAAGCATCCTCCATATAAAAGCCAAATTTAACCCAACTTGATCTTCTTACTCTTAAAGATTCACAATGTATCTTCCAGCTAGTAAATATCCCAATCACATTCTACATAAACCATTGACCTTGTAATTTGAAACCATTTTAGCAAAAGAAGTAGTTTTAGAACAACTAACACATACTATGAAATAGAGTAAGTTATTCAGCATACGGCAGGAACTAACTAGTGACAACTTTTAATCACAAAATCGTCAAGAAGTACTTTTCTGCAGGGACACCGTTATCCTCTTGCAGATAACAGAACAACTCGACACATAAAACACATAGTTCCAGATCAACAAAGAAATTCTATGATTTAGATTAGACTATGATTGTCAGCGTACTGCAGGAACTTGAATGGTGGTTTCTAGAGACTACTCTTCAGACATATAAATACACAACCAAAGAACAAAACTCATATATTCACAACAAACCAAGTCAATCCTTTCCCATGAATGTATTACCATGTTTAGAAAGAACATAACTATACCAACATATGTAGTTTATGATCTGTAATTTTGCACTATGGCTCATACTATGACATGTCAAGAACTGTAAACTCCCAAACCAAATCAAACAGAAGATAGAAACATTGAATGAGTAAGTTGCATAGATGAGTTATGCACAAAGTTAAAAAAAAACTTTCATCAATACAAATTCAATATCTTTGTTGTATCTAAAATCCTTCTCCTGCTTAATCCGAGAGAAATACAAACAACATATCCAAAAGAATCAACATCCCAAAGTCGAAAAGTGAGAATCACACATTTCTTCAATTCTCCTTTCCCTTTCATATCCACACCTAATTATAATTTCCCTAGAACATTTTATCTTCTTTATTCCTATGCAAATATGTTTCTTCCCCCATTCAATTACCCAGAAAAAGTTACCATATTTATATCAATTCTGTACACAATCAACCGCTAATTATTACCCTTTCCTTTAGTGACCTTCTTCTTCCTTCCTCAATAGATCAGCGAGTGAGCATCATCATCATCCTCTCTTGCTCAGTAAGCGAGTGACGGAAATGGCAACGATGACCGTACGGACACGCAGCTCCCGTAACAATCATTCTACAGACCTCAGTTTTGTAGCGCGGATGCCTAATCACAGGACGGAGCTCGTCGATTCCGTGAGCGAATTGGCAGTTATCGCCGTAAGGACAAGCTCCAGTCTCTTGCCATTTGTTACAAAGCTCCGTCTTCGTCATCCCTTGACGATACACCTCAAGCTCTAAAGCTTCTCTCTCTTTTGTTGCTACACACACCTTTTGAGATGAGACCTTCAATTCACAGAGAGATATTTATGACGTCATTATTATTAAAAAAAATTAAATTCGGAAAATAATAATTAAATAAATCAAGTGAGAAATTAAATTACCGAGTCGGTGTTGCTGAGTTGACTCGTTTGACGATCCGTAGCTCCAAATCCATGGCTTCTTCCTTGGTTGATCTTGAGATAACCTGGAGATCTGACGGAGATGCTCTTAGGCAACGAGTTTCTCTTCGCGGAACGAGAATGATGCTTATGAATCGGAGCGAAATCGGAGATCTGATGACGGAACTGACGGTTATGAATCGGCGGCGGCGAAGAGACGGAGGAGGAGGAAGAGGACGAAGTCGAGAGATGAATAAGTTTGAGCAGATCTGAGTTTTCAAAACGGAGAGCATCATTTTCGCGACGGAGAGAGTCGAGTTCCATCAACAGAGACTGAAGGCGGTTGATACAAAGCTCGTAATGCTCGTTGAGTTCATCGTACTCGAGGATGAGTCGCGCTTGACAGACGATGCTCTGTAGTTGTATCGTCGCGAGCCGGTGGAGAAGACGACGACGGAGGAGACGGAGAGAGCGATAACGAAGTCGGAAACTGAGAATCCGGCGAGAATATCGAGTTGTATAAGGAAGCGAAGCTTGCGGCGAACTCTTCTTGATGTTTGTTGCTGAAGCTTTTCTCAGAGATCGGCGATAACGGAGGCGGCGGTGAGTTTGAGTTTAGCGCCGTTACACATGCTAGATCTGTTACATTAGTCGCCGCGAGTTTCTCCATTTTCTCTCTCTCTATTCTTCGAAAGCTTCCTGAAGAAGATAACACAAAAATGTGTGAATTCACAAAATTGAATCCGATTAGATCTAAAAAAATCAAACTCGGAGGAGAGAGAGAGAGAGAGAGAGAGAGAGTACCAGAACTAGGGTTGAGCTTTAGAGAAGCGAAGAGAGAAAGGGCGGTGAAGGAAGAGATGTGAACAATGCTCTCTGTATATATATATATATAAACTGTGAAAACAGAGAAGGACGAGAGAGGTGAGGAAGAAGGAAGAGATAAAGATCGTATACGGGAGAGACTACAGGAAGATTGTTACATTACATATATTAGACCGTATGATGAGATGATCTAAGGATGTGATTGTGTTTAATTGGTTGGTGAATTGCTTCCTCATGGTTAAGTAAAGTACAGAGGAGTATTCTACCTCTACCCACTTCACTTTTTTCGCGCCAACTTCAGAACCGTTAGAGATGTCTAACAGAATAATATATATTTGCTTTTGTTTTTTTAGATAACTTCAACAACAAAACTAGTGTTTTAGTTCTTTACCAAAAAAGACTAGTGTTTTAGTTTACACCTTAGGCCATCCGCAATTGGAGAACACTTGGTGTGTTCTTATCCCATTAAAATCATAAATATAATGAATAGTGGCATAAGAACATGTTTTCTAGTTCTTGATGTAGAACTGATCTAGGCTCAGTTCTAAGCTGACGTGGCAAGCTGTGATTGGATACAATTTTTTGCAAACAATTTTTCACAAATTAAAAGAGGATTTGATTTAAACTATGTATTAATTAAATAAAATGTTTGTTTGTTTTAATTAAGTAATATGTTTGTTTGTTTTTTTTAATCTTTAATGATTTTTTGTTTCATAAAAATTTGGTATTGTATTTTGAATTTTAGTACAAGTTTTATAAGTTTGCAATTTAAATGTTATTTTTACAGTTTTTATAAATGTAATATATTTAAGAATATTATACTATTAAATCTTATGATCTTAAACATGTTCTCCCAATAATTAACTTTTTAATAAAAGATCTTAACTACTGATCTTAGATTATTTTCATAATATTTTTACTCTAAGAACATCCTAAAGTGTTCTCCCATTGCGGATGCCCTTATACATCTAGTGAGAAAATAGTAATTATATTTATTTTGGTGTATCATATTCTTTTTAACGTAAGATTGTGACAAATATTCACCATAACTTATTGTTAATCCACTCTTCGATCATATTTAGTTAATAACATGGATGAATTATCGATTTTAAAGAAAGTTTAGAGCTCTTTCTCCCATTCAATTTGCTTGAAAGGAGACTATTTTAAGTTCATGGATGTACATATACGAGTTTCGGCTTGGAATTTTATAGTAAATCGAAGGACAAAATATCGATAGACGAGGTTCCGATTTACGTTCAAACTATGAGGAAACTAGTTAAAAACATTATTAGTATATTCAATGAGCAACTATAAAAAAAAATTGGATGGAAACAAAATGTTTGTTAGGAGGGAGAGTTTTGCTTGTAATTTAAATTTAGAGAATAAGGAAGTATATGTATTGATGTGTTTGAAGAAAAAAAAAAGAAACCCCATTTATTAAGTTTGGTTGGGCCAATCATGAATAAGAATAGTTAATTAATTGATGATCAAATTTTAGAATTTTTTTTAGTTTGTATATTGTTTGTTTAGTTTCACGTTGTTAACGACCGTAGTAAGTTAAGGAAATATATGTGTGAGTTTGCTTCAAGAGCACAACTTAAACTAACTAACTATGGTCCCTCGTCCGATGTGTATATACTTCAATCAAAATCTTTCGTTGTAGCTAACTAACTAGAAAATGTTTCCTTCCTTCTAACCCAACAACCCTTTCGAATTTACAGTTTTAACCTTTGCTTAGACATTTTATTTTAGAATAAAGCTAATCCAAATGTAAATTTATAATCATTATTAATATGGATATATGGTTACATTAAGTTTACACATGAATCTGAAGTTCTGAACTCATTTTAGCACCCCTAAACATAGCTAGCAAAATGCCTCCATGGCTCCATAATCCAGCTCCAGCTTGATCGTGGCTTCATGAACTCTGTACATCTTTTATTTATTTAATGAATTGAACAATCCATTTTCTTAAAATACACCAGAATTGAGATTGTAAATACATAAATAATGGGTGTGACGACAAAAAGAAAAAAAAAGTACTTAATGGGTTTCAGCCCAATACATATGTAAATAAGCCCAATATATACGGAAACGCAAATGCATCATACACTTTGTCAATTTTTGTTTTCTTTCCCAAATCTTATCTGATTTTCTCATCACTCCATAAATCCACAAAATTCAGTGATTGTCATTTGTCCAATCACAACAAAACCAATGACATCAAATAAACTCTGGAGCCGTAAACCAGAAGTCAAAACCGGGAAATCCGAGTTTCCGGTTACCAGATTCCTCCGTGGACAAATCGAAAGCATCAAGAACACAACCACTGGTCCAGGAATCGGCGGCGGTATTGGCTGCGGCGCTGGAATCGGCTTTGGTCTCACCGGTGGGCTCGGGATTGGCGCCAATGAAGGTCTTAACCATTCTAATGTGGTTCTTGGATTCGGTTTAGGTTGCGGTGTCGGGTTCGGGTTTGGGTATGGTTTTGGTGTTGGCGGCGGGTATAGTTTCGATGACATTAAAGATAGGTTTGACCTATGAGTACAAGCTCCGGTTCATAATCCCGGGTCGGGTCCGTGTCTATTACAAACATTGATGTTAATTTTGTATTAACATTTTTGTTAATTGTCTATTTTTAATCAAAAGTACTCTTGTCTTTGTCTTATTTTATTTAATTAGTTCAACACTTGCTTGAATTTAACATTTTTTATTCCCTCACCGTAATATCACAATTATGAATGATAAATACAAAAATACGTACGATTACTACATAAAATTTGACAAATTATTAATTTTCTTATAGCTCACTGTAATATCAAAATTATAACGTAAAAACATAAAAAAAAATTACTATTTAAACTGTAGAACCCAGCTTTTCGAAGCTGTCGTAGATATTTCTCATGAGTGGTCTTTTGTCTGGGTTCTTGTGTACACAAGCTAAACCGATCTTGATCACTTGAACCATACTATCTTCCAAATCTCTATCCCGGGCCAAAACCGGATCAAGAACATACCAAACCGGTTTATTTCTCTCACTAGCCGATTCAACCCACATAACCAAATCCATCTCTGAATTAACCGGAGATTTTCCGGTTACCAATTCGAGTATCACTAAACCGAATGAATACACGTCCCATTTCTGAGACGGTTTAGTCATCCTTGAAGATGCTTCAGGAGCTTGGTAATATGATTCTCTAGACACGATTGGTGAGCTTGTCTCCGTTGGAGAGATTTGGTCTGATCTGACCTCTGAAGATGGGTTGACAATACGCCCTAGACCGAAACCTGAAATTTTGGGTTCAAGATTTGGTCCAAGAAGTATGTTGCTTGAAGTTATGTGTCCATGGACGTATCTTTTGGGACTGAAATCGTGAATGTAAGTCAATCCTTTGGCGATTCTTCTCAATATTCTTAACCGGACCGGCCAAGTTAGTTGCTTGCAGGACACGCTACCAGCTCTACCTGTTATAAAGCTGTAATTATCAGAATTGAATCTAAAGTATGGTCATGGATTACGCGATTTCGACACTAAATGTACCTTGAATCGCAGAACCAAGATCACCATTTGGTATGTAATCATAGATCAAAAGCTTCTCTTCTGGAGACCAGCAACAAGCCTTGAGATTCAAGATATTAGGGTGCTTGAGTTTCGCCATTGCTTCGACATCAGCTAGAAACTCTTTGAGCCTTAGCCAACAACCTTTATCTTCCAATCGTCTAACAGCTAACATTAACCCGTTTTCAAGAACAACCTTGTACACTAGCCCGATCCTGCTCTTCCCTAGAAGAAAAGCCGAGGCTTTCAGTAGCTGGTCGAGGTCAAATTCGATCTCCGGGTCCATTGGTATGAAAACCTGTTGATGAGTTTTCTTCTCATCGAGCGCTTCAGATTCTGAATTCTCAGTCTTGAAACAAAAGAACTCCGGTTTTGTCTTCTTCAGTTTCTCTTCGGAATCATCTTTGGTTGCAGGAGCTGATGCTTTTCGAAGATAGTAGATGAATAATGAAGCAATGAAAACGATTCCGGCTACTGTGCCTGCAATGGCTGTAAGGATGATGCAGAGTCTAGAATGATGGTTGGCTCTTTTTGTATATAGCTGAGAAGGAACTATCCCTGTGTTTCTTGTGGCGCAAGAAACCTTTAAGGGTAATCCACAGAGGAAAGAGTTCCCTTGGAAAGCATTTGGACCAGCATTCAAAAGAACGTTGGATTTTGGTATCGGACCGCTGAGATTATTGTAAGAAAGATCGACATATAGAAGCTCCGAGAGATCTCCAAGGCTTGTTGGAATCATACCTGAGAAGAAGTTATGAGAAAGATCAAGAGTACCTTTCAGATTCCTCAGACTTCCAAGATCTTTGGGGATCGTTCCAGTCAAACGATTGAAAGAAAGATTCAGCGTGCGGAGATGAACCAAGTTAGCACCAAACGCGGTTGGAAGATCTCCAGTGAAACTGTTCTTGCTAAGAACGAGTGTTTTTAGCCTCTTGCATTGAATAAGCGACAAAGGAATGGAACCATAGAAAGAGTTGTCCGAAAGATCCAAAGTCATGAGACTCTTCAAGATCCCTACCTCTTCAGGAACCGACCCGGTAAACGAATTCCCAGAGAGCACCAAGCTTTGAATCCCTTTAGGTCCAAAGAGCTCAACAGGTAACTTCCCGTGAAACTCATTGTCTCTAAGGTTAATGTGACGAAGCGACAAGAGACTACCAATGGAAGGATGAAGAGAACCCAAAAGACGTTTATTAGGAAGACGAATCGAGACAACTCTTAAATCATCATTACATGTAATACCTTGCCAAGAACAAGGGTTTGGATCTGAAGAGTTCCAATTGGCAAAAACAGAGTTATTCTGGTTTTGTAAGGATTGTTTAAAGGAAAGAAGAGCAAGACCTTGATCGTTTAGAGAAGTAGCTATGGCAATAAAATGGGTTAGAATGAAACAGAGAATGAGAAACGATTGAGCCATTTCAGAAGAGAAATCAATTCTGAATTGAGTATATAAAGCTTGGCTATTAAATATCTCTCTCAAGAAGTAGCATGTTTTAATCAATAGTGTTGCTATAGCTTGGACTGGCCTAGGTTTTTTAAGTCAACAGTTATAACTTCTTTTTAATCCTAAATTTTTGAAGATATTTGTTTTGTTTTTTTTTTGGTAGAAAGTTGCATCTAAATTCTATGCATCAAACAAATTGTAATTAATAAATGTTTGAATTTTTGTATGTGTATATATATTTTTCATTTTATATCTCAATGGATTTAGCGATGATTGAGGCGATCATTGGAACAGTAGGGGGCACGTAATGTAATGAGGAACAGCTTTGGTAGTTTCTAGTTGTTTAGTGGTGGGGAAATGTATTGACAATTTTTACTTGTTGATCCTCAAAAGTCAAATATTCCACTAGAATAAGTTATTTTACCGGTCAATTTAAGTTTCGGTTCGACTTGATTTGTTCTCTCTAGTTTACTTCTAGAATTGTTTGTTTCTCTTTTCATTTTGGGTCTTAATTAAGAGACAAATCTCAACTAGTTTGGGGAATAAGAGTTAACAACATGTGTCGGAAAAAACATGAAAAACACAAATACACTACTTAAAAGTCAATTTCATGAGTCATGCCATGGCCAAACATTTTGAGTACTACATGTGTTTTTTTATTTTCTTTCTGTTATACGAAAAGGTTATACCAAATTTGGTCCTTCTATAATATGGAAGCTGAACTTTGCCCATTTGAGAGAGATGATTACGCCCAAAAACGTATTATCCAACTTACTAAGACATTTTTGGTTCTAGTTTAAACCATTCAAATTACTAAAACAAATCCCTACTATTAATCGTAAAACATTGCCTGAAAAAAACCTTTATGTTGTAAGAAATTACAATACAATGCCATTGCAATTATGACCAAATTTACGATTTTAAAGAAGGGTACAAAGGAAATTTCCAACCCCATGGAAACGGATAAAGACGCGAATCTTCCTTGACCCGTTTTAGTTTATCTGGATCTTAAGCGTTCATCCTCACCGTCAAAGAAAACATCATCCTAACCGTTTGTTTTGTTATTTTTTAACGAAGCCAACAAACGGATCATGCGGCCCATGTTGAAAACATTGATACGGTAAAATTACTCATTCTTAAAATTATCCATTTTTTCAGAATTATGGTATCCCTATGAATATGGTAACCCAATACGTCCCATATTCAAATCACAGATACGGTATAATTTATTTATCGGAATAAATACAACAAATTATGGTAACCGAATATGGTTATGGAATATACCATATACTCTGTTAGTCGAGAGATTTATGTGATTTTTTTTTTAAATCATCGTAATTATCGTCTGAATATCATCTTTTAACCCTAACTCTCACCACCTATATAATTAGCTTACTTTATTCTTAACCAATAAAGCATGATAACTATCATATAGTCTATCAAAAGACACATAATCAATGAAATGATTGTTAGAACGTGGGTCAGTATTTTACTATCATGGTGCATGTAATCAATATTTTTCTACCTATACAAATTACGACAGTCATCACAGAGCATAATCATAAACATAAATTAGGAATAAAATTCGAAACCATATAATTAGAAGCAACCCGGAAATATAATCAACAGGACAAACCCAATGTTGTTGATTGACTGAACAAGGAAAATAAATTGGTCGAAACAAACTCAATATTCAGTTTCCATTAGAGTACCCCATATCCTCACCTATTTATTAAAAACATTTTTTGATCGAATAAATATATTAAAAACATTTACTTTACCTGTTCCAATTTTCAAAAGTAGACTTAGACCCAAATTTAAAGTTTCTATAGAACAATTTAAAACACAAATTATCATACTTATTATTTTTGATCGATCATATGGCAAATTCAAAATTTTTCTGTTTTATATATTTCGTATCTTATACCGTAAATTAAGTTGATTCTAATATCCCAAATTGTTAGCAGGTACTTTTTTACTCCAGTGGATGTAAAGGAAGGTAATTTATGCTAAATTGATTCTAATTTTCAAATATACCGTAAATTAAGTTGTAAATATATGGAAGTTCAAAATCTCACTAACCAAATTTGAGACGTATCCAAATCTATCAAGAAAAAAAGATTTTACTATCCATATATATCCTTCTTTTCTAAAATTATCGGAATAAATATAACAAAATATATTATCCGAATATTGTTATCGAATAAATCTTGGACTCTGTTAGTCGAGAGATTTCTGAAAATCACCCTAATTATCTTGGGATATATCTTTAAAATCATCGTAATTATCGTTTATATGTTTCTTTCAGTTTTTAACATTAATATAAATAGTAGGGATATATGGAAGTTCAAAATCTCACTAACCAAATTTGAGACGTATCCAAATCTATCAAGAAAAAAAGATTTTACTATCCATATATATCCTTCTTTTCTAAAATTTTCGGAATAAATATAACAAAATATATTATCCGAATATTGAAATGGAATAAATCTTATCTCAAATTTCTCGAGAGATTTCTGAAAATCACCCTAATTATCTTGGGATATATCTTTAAAATCACCGTAATTATCGTTTATATGTTTATTTCAGTTTTTTAACATTAATATAAATAGTAGGGTCAAAATGTTAACAAATACACAAGAAACACACAAAAAGCTACAATGTTAGCCTCACCTCTCCCCATTTCTCCTCTAAAGTCTCTCAGGCCTTATCGCACTAACTGGCTTATAGATGTGAGGATTTTGCATCTGTGGAGGCAATACAACGTTAAAGTTGGAGAAACTATTGAAATGTTTTTAGTAGACTCTGCGGTTAGTAATCATTCTTTATTTTCTTATATAGTGCATATAATTATACTACTTATAATTTTTAAAAAAAAATAATATTTTGTAGGGTGATAAGATAGCAGCTACGGTGAAAAGGGATCAGATCATGAATTTTCAGCGAAAACTTCAACAAGGAAATTGGAACCTAATTTCAACTTTTAATTTATCTCCTATTTATGGGTCAGTCAAGCTATCTGAATTGAAGTGGAAGATTGTCTTCACATCCAGGACAAGTGTTAACCCTTCTGAAAATATATCTGATGATATGTTTATATATCTGATGATATGTTTTTTTCATTTGCATCTTATGATGCTGTCCTCTCTGGGAAGCAAAATGAAAATTTTTTATTCGGTACGTATATTATGTTACATTTACGAATGATATAACCTATTTAGTTGTTCTAATCTATTCAACATGTTTTATCTCAGATTTCTTTGGTCAAGTTGTCGATTGTGGTGAATAGGGGTGGGCATTTCGGTTTAAGTTCGGGTTCGGTTTGGGTGCGGTTCGGTTCAGTTTATTCGGTTTTGGTAAAACTCTAACCAAACTCAACCGAAGTTAGTTTGGTTTGGTTTGTGTTCGGGTCGGTTTATGTTTGGTTCGGTTCGGTTCGGTTTGGTTTTTGTATGGTTCGGTTTAATTCGGTTTAAAAATCAATTAATGTAACAAAATGAAATTGATTATGGTTTTATAATAGTTAATTAATCAAATAAATTAGAAAATTAAAATTAAATACCTAACATTAACCATAATTAAATCTATATTTATATTTAGTTAATTTATTAGAAATTTAAAATAAAGTAAAATAGAAACCAAATGCAAGCGTTTGTAGGTAAGATCACATATTTATATTTTTAATAGTATTATTAATTAATTTAAAAAACAGATTGGGTTATTAGTTCGGTTCGGTTTGAAACCGAACCGAACCGAACCATTTGGGTTGGGAAGAAACATAACCGAATGGTTGGAGTGTAGGATTGGGTTTGGTTTGGGTCGGTTTGGGTTCGGTTGGTTCGGTTTGGTTCGGTTCGGTTCGGTTTAAATGCCCACCCCTAGTGGTGAAATCAAAGAAATAACTACGACAAACAAACCAACAACAAAAGTTGACTTCCACTTGAGAAATTCGGCGTACGTATTTAAATATATGTTTTTCATATTTTTGTATCTTATAATATAGCAAATCGCCTTCTTCCAATTTTTAAAGATTCCAATTTTCACAGGGATACACGTGTTTTGTGTACTCTTTGGGGTACCTGCTCCCAAATAATTAGTAAAGCTTGCCACGAGTCTACCGATGGTATTGTTTTCTGCTTAATTAGGTTTGCTAAAGTTAATCAGTACAATGGTAAGTGCTTTGACATTATACTACATTTTAACATTATGTAATCAATATTTTAATAAATTAGTTTGAATGACCATTCATATAGATGTTTGGAGTGTTCAAAATCATTGGGACTGTTCTCAAGTTATAATTAATCCAGAAATTACTGAAGCTGAAGATCTAAGGAAACTGTGAGTTTTTTCCTTCAAATTTTTCATATATATATAGTTATTTTGTATATCAACAAATACAGTAATGTTCTACTTTTATCTTAGGCTTTCCAATGATGGCTTGCAATTGACGATCATGGATTCATTGCAAAAGAAAGTGTTTTGGGAAAAACCTAAAAAGGAAGAATTAGAAGAATACCCTGTGAAGACTATCCAAGAAGTCCTTCATGCATTTGAGGTATATTTTTGCCAAACATTTTTATTATTCATTGTATTGTTATAAATTTAGGAAAATTAAATTTCTTATGAAACTTTATAGGTAGGGATGTGTCGCACTACCTGTACAATAACTGAAGTCGATAGAGATTATTCTTGGGTCTATATGGCGTGTAAGAAATGCAACAAAAAGACCATCCTCGAGCAAGGCATTAAGTTGGAAGATGAAAAGAATAAACCAGCACCAAAGTTGATATTGACATCCCAGAAGAATTGCTTATCACAGAAGTAATCTCCAATTGAATCCATTGTTAATGCAGTGTATGGTAATTCGTTACATACTCCCAAGGATTCGAGCTATTTTCAAAGCAGAGCTATTTTGTGTCCTACAAATGATGATGTCAACACTATAAACGACCACATGATATCCATTTTAGAAGGTTAGTAAAAGTTTAATCAACAAATTGTATATATATTATATACTATATGAGACTTCTTGATTTGGTCTATTCAATTATTTATAGTTTTGTTTCTATTGTTGATTTTGTTACAGGTGAGGAAAGGGTTTACTTAAGTTCAGATAGTATTGATCCACAAGATACAAGGAATAAAGACAATCCTGCATATAGCCCTGATTTCCTAAACTCAGTTAGGATTTCAGGAGTGCCAAACCATGCTCTTCGTTTGAAAATTGGTTGTCCAGTCATGTTGTTACGCAATATTGATGCTCATGGAGGTCTAATGAATGGAACAAGACTACAGATTACCAAATGGCAGATCATGTTATACAAGCAAGAATCATCACAGGTACGAGAGTCGGTAAAATTGTTCTTTTACCAAGGATGGTATTAATACCATCAGATTCCCGTTTGCCTTTCAAAATGAGACGTAGACAATTCCCGATTAACGTTGCTTTTGCAATGACTATCAACAAAAGTCAAGGTCAGTCTCTCTCAAATGTTGGTTTATACTTGCCCAGACCTGTTTTCTCTCATGGCCAGCTATATGTAGCCATGTCCCGTGTAAGCAGTAAATCAGGATTGAAAATCCTCATTACTGACCCAAAAGGAAAACCCGAAAAGAAAACAAGGAATGTCGTCTTCAAAGAGGTTTTCCAAAATATTTGATCCACAAAAATGCATAACTTCGTAAGACTTTGTTTTTACTTTGTTTCCATTTTTTCAATTAAATTGATTTGTTCTTCCATTTAATTATTTAATCATATATATATATATATATATATATTTTTTTTGCAGGGTTTCCTATTTAATTTCACGTTATAATAAATTTATAAATCCTTATTTTTTTATGTAATCCACAAAATACTTTTTATCATTCTTATAGACATATTTAGTTTCGTTTACTTAATGTGATTCACACATACGTTTTATCTTTGAAATCCTACTATTATATTTTATTAATTATTCAGTAAAATAGGTACATTCGTTATATTCGTTATAAATTTGGTTTAATCTAATTTTCCAAGCTTAAAAATTTACAATTTTAAAAAAATATTTATTAGATACCTTCGAGTGGAGGCTAGAGGCCAGATTTAATTACTATAAGAACGGAAAGGTGTCTATGTCAATCTTAGGATCTGAATGGTGACTGCGGTCAGGGCCGTCAAATCCGTCAGCGGTTTAGACCGTCCCAAAAACAGGCCTGCCAGCAGGCCTGAAAGGACCAAGTTTATTTGTATATAAAAATGGTCCGCAGTTAGAAGGCAGCGGTTTTCTTTCTATTATCTTTAAACCGCACCACTGCGGACTGTATTTAATGAATTGTATTAATAATTTCAAGTCATAATAAACATTTTGTCCCGTGCTATAGCACGGGTTACTACCTAGTGATATTACTATCTTTATTCATATACAACTTAAGTATACATAAATACAATAAAATTCAAAACAATAAACCGGTTACAAGCTATACATTACAATTACAAACAATGTGAAACTTAAAATGCAAGCAAAACAAAACTCAGTTACGGCAACAAGATAACTAAAACATCTCATTGTTCTAAAGAGGACTTACGCCTTTTCCTGCTAAAAAATTTAACCAAGTTTGGAACTTTCTTCTTCTTCTTGATTACAAAGAACGTTGGAGTCCCTCTATTCCCTGATGAGTATCTTCTCGACTTCCCTCCCTGAACCCGTGTGAACTTCCCGCTAAGCCTTACCGATTTTCTTACTGGTCTAGGAGAGTTGATCAAGCCTTTGTCTCCTGAGTTCTCTTTGTAACTTTGAATCGATTTCCTTATAGGTTTAGGAGACCTGATCACGCCATAGTCTTCTGAGTTCTGCTTGAACTTTTGAATCTCATCTTGGATCAGTCTCTTTATCGATAGCGACCTCTGCATCCTGAATGATGCCCTTTCTTCTTCCACCATTGTTTTCCCACTCACTCTTTTTAAAGATTCCGTCTTTAACAAAATCGCGTTAGTGCTAGCCTTGAGTGCTTCAACCCACGCCATTGCAGCTTCCACTTTCTTCTCTGCAGTTTCTTTCGCGTGACAAGCTTGTCCACTCAAATACTCGTACTCAAATCTTGAGATTGTGATGGTTGAGTTTCTCTGAGATACCATTTCCCGAGTTTCCATTGTCTTCTCTGCCATAGACTCAAGCTTCTCGAGAGCTAAAGCCTCTGCGTGCTTAGCTTTCTCAAGCTCATCTAACTTTGAAAGCAACTCTTTCTCCTTTTCACCAATTCCTATTTCGGTTTTATGTACCTCACTCTTGATGACCGTTGCTTCTTCTTTAAGCTCAAACTCCTCTTTCTTTGCAGCTTCTTTATCATTCTTTAGCTTCTCAAATGAAGTAGTTAAATTGTCAGCAAGAGAGCTGATTCTTTCTTCAGCTGCAGATACTGCTTCTAACTGATCTTTCGCAATAAGCAGCTTCGAATTGAGTCTCTCAATCATTACATCATCCTTTTGTATCATCTTCTCAAACCGAGTTGTTTCTTGTTTGGCTTGATCAAGTTCTTGCCTCAAAGTATCCATTGTATTGACCAAACAAAAGAGCTCCGCGTTAATCGAAGCGAGCTCTTCCTTCTTTGCTTCTGTTGCTTCTGTAATATCTTTCAAAACCGACAAAACATCTTTCCCTCTTTCAAAACCACGGTTTTTCGATCTCGACATACTATCACTCCTCTGAACCTTCCTCTCCATCTCCTTGACAAGCTTTAACTGCATTTCTAACATCTCAATATCAGATAAAGTCTCTGATAACTCATTCTCAGTGTTCTTTGATCTCTCAATCTCTCTCATCATTTCCCTTATTCTCTTCTTCCGTTTATCTAATGACTCAAACACTTCCTTCTGTTCTCTATCTCTCTGCTCCTCAACCTCTTTACACTCCTTCAATGCCTCTATCTTCGCCAACTCAACCAAAACATGCTCTTCGTTAGCAACATCAACCTCTAACTTAAGACTCTCTAACAACTTCAAATTCTCCTCCATTTTGATACCTAACTCCATTACTTCTTTCTCTGCCACATCTTTCTCTCTCAAAACATACGCTATATCAAGGTTCAACTTACTCAGTTCTTGCTTCACATCCTCTAATTCTCTCATAATACCATTATTCCCAGCTATCCTTGACTCCTTCATCACAGCTTCAGTATCGAAAAATCGAGACATTAACCTTTGATTCGACTCCTCTATCCTTAAAGTAAGCTCCTTTACTATCTCCTTCGCCTTGAATAGTTCCGCTTCTGCTTTCGCCTTTGCAAACTCGGAAACTCTTCTACTCTCTCTATACATTCCAAGTTCTCTCCCTGACTTATGCAAATCCTCCGCAACTGAAGAGGTCTGTTCACAAAATCAAAAATTCATAAACAAGAACCACGAATCATCATAAGTCATAACCAACTTGTAATACTAAACTTGCATCATTTGCTTTAAAAATCAAAACTTTAGCAAACCAAATGCATCAATTGCTCTAAAAAATCAAAACTTTAACAAACTAAACGCATCAATTTGCTTTTAAAAATCAAAACTTTAGCAAACTAAATGCATCAGTTTGCTTTTAAAAATCAAAACTTAAACAAACTAAACGCATTATTTGCAAAAATATGAAAGACATATCTCAAAAGGTTTGATCTTTGGGATTCACCTTAATAGAGTCTGGCAAATCAAGCTGAGGAGGGACGCTTCGAGTAGCTCTTTGTCCGTACTTATTAATGGCGGCTTTCACTGATACAGTTCCACCTAAATTCTTGTCAGCCATTGATACGTTTCTCCTAGGTTTCTACTGAAACATAGAAACAATTCAATCTTTTTTATTCGGAAACTAAAAATAACAGACAGAAACAGAGTGACCCATAAGTTTAGTAAAGGAGAACTTACTGGTGGGTAAGATGTTGGAGGAAGAGAAAGGTTGTTGATGTTGTGTGTTGCAGAGAATACACAGAAGAGAAGGAGATGAAGATGATGATTGGCTCACATCGAGCTTGTTTTTTCCTTATCATTTTTTTTTTTTTTGGTTTTCTCTGGAAAGATTAGAGAGAATTTATGAAATTTTGTTTCTTCTGTACTTAGTCTGAGGCCAAGGATACCACAAGTTGCACAAATATATGTCATGTGCCCCTATGTGAATAATAATCAAATAGATTTCTTTTTTTTTTTCAATTTTTTTGATGTGTTCACTGTTCACAACACATTTGTTCTCACTTCTCAAAATTTTCTTCAGAATACATTTAGTTTTTTTTTTTTTTTTGGACATAAATTGATAAATTGATGATCGTAAAATCACCAAAACAAAATGGTGAAAGTTGTAACAAATTTTTTAAAAAGAAGGTTACAAATTTTGTTATATATATATATATATATATATATTGTGGGGGCGGCAGCCTAATGTTTCATTATATATATATATATATATATCGAAATTTAATAGATCTAAATATTTAAAATTGAGATGAATACAAATGTAAAAAATTTTCATTGTAATTTTCAAAATTACTATACTTTCAAGTTTTGTTGCCAAAAATATCACATAATCTAAAGATACCATCAATAGTCTTAGTTTTTCAAAAATACCACAATTAAAATTAAACCCTACCCCCTAAACACGACGTTCCTATCCTAAAAACTATACCGCAAACTTAAAATAGTTAATCTAAGTTTTGAAAAAATAAATTCTAAATCTTCAAAAATTAAATATTGTATTTGTAGTATTTTTGGGAAACCAAAACTTTAGGTGGCTTTTGTGAAACATATAATATTTTTGGCCAAAAAAAGTATGATGTTTTGAAGAATTTTTCTTTTGTAAATGGAGATATATTTTTTAGTTAAATATCGATGTGGTCATAATTAAAGTTGATTTTGATTCGGTTTTGGTTCATACTAGATTTTAATCAGCGGTACACCGCGTGCATATATTTTATTTTTTATTTTTTGTATTTTATATTGTATTTGTTTGTTAAATATTGGATGTTTTCCAAATAGAAGAATAACTAAATTTTTTGACCGTTTATGCGGATTAATGTTTATATTAATTTTTAAACCCGAAATATACTTCATCACTATTTTTTTTGTTATATATAGTTAGTTTTGTTTAGTATTTGAGATTTTATTTTGATTTTTAAATATAACAAAAAATAAGGGATCTAAATACATAGTCATTTATACGCTATGATTAAGTCACATTTTCCTAATAATTTAATTATTTTACACAATCTTAGTTAAATCAACTTAATTTTTATATGTGAAATATTCTAATATTAATAGTATTGACAAATAATAAAATGAGGACTTAACCCGTGTTAACACAAATTTAATGATATTTTATTAATTCCAACATGTCCTCTTTATAACTCATCTACTATATAATTATATTATATAGTATTTAAAAAAAATTAATTTTACATATTCCTAATATTTTATTAAATTTATATATATTAATTATAATATTTAAATAAATGTGAATCGAAGATCTTACGTTAAGAATCAAAGCTCAGAGATTTTGGAAAACAAAATAGGAATCATATTGTTGTTTTATTTGTTTGCAAAAGATCCATAGATAGAATCTTCAATACATAATAGAAGGTGTGGTTAAAATATCATAGTTTCAGTTTTCATATTAATTATGTTGTATTCTTTTTAGTTGGAATAGTATGTAAAATATTTAGGAAACAAAATCTGAATAATGGTATATTTGGAAATGTCTTAAGGATTAACTTTGTAAATAAGTTTTTAAATAAGTATAAATAAAAGGGTAAAACCCAAAATATACTTAAAAAATGTATACATACATTCTTCCATACATATGCTAGAGAGCAATACATATGTTAGAGAGAAAAAATATTACTATAAAAGAAGAAATTAATACATTGTGTAATTTGTGTGGATCGAAAGAGGAATACATACCTAGGCTGCTAGGCACATGTTTATGTGTTGATCTTTCTTTCTTTCTTCTTTCTTTTCATTTTTGCGTAAACTAAAAAAAAAATTGTAACGATCTGGTTCAATTGTTGGTTCATCAATCAATATTCCCGCAAATGAGCCCAACTTTAGTTGTGTTGTTTACACATTTAGTAATAGTTTACACACTTATATTAATGTTAGAAAGAATAATTTAGTCTTTTATTATTTTGTAAGCATTATTTGTACAAGCCCATGTGTAAATGTAGTGATAAAAAAAAAAAATGTATTAGTGATCGATTATCGAATTTCAGCCTCAGGTTACTTTCACAGTGCTCAATGGTTTAACTCAAGACACTAATATTCTACGCAATACCATGCAATACGGACGATACGAGACCTTCATTATCCAACAAGGTAATTCATGATGGTCTTATATATGATACCTATATACAGCAATTAAACCATATCAGCATTAACAACAGTTTTTGAAAATTTTGAAACTCTTAATATCTTTGTTGACGTTGTTTGCGCGCGTTTATACTAGAAGTTCGAAAGATTTGTGATCAATGTCAGTCATAATGAGAGTTTTTCTAATTAATGTTTCTCTTTACATTCCCAGGGACTAAAATCAGTTCCAGCGGTCAGCCGGTCACCTATTGTGTATTACATTGCTTCAATTCAAGCCTTCAACACAATCACATTTAAATGTAAAATTTTCTCGTGAGATAAATAAAAAAATTATTGTATTTCGATGATATAAATAGTCAAATCAGTTATTTTATAATCTTTTTATATGAGGTATTTTCTATCTAAATAATAACCCCTGTCCCCTATTTTTATAAACGTGTTTACTTACTTGTTCTCGACCTTTAGTTTCTAGGTTCTTTTTGCATGACGGCTAGTTACGTTCACGTTATTTAACGATGCAAGATTCATGCATTTCGCGTTATGCAATGCAATACGAAACCCATACCAAATAAATACCAAAACAAGACAACATAATATTCCTAAGAAAAAAAATTACAAAACACAAAACAGTTAAACATGAAGATCGTGACATTGATACTCGTCGTTTTCGTCACACTTTCGCTATCATTCCCGGCTGCCATCAAAGCCGCCGACACTGGAGACACAGGAAACGTGGGAGTGACATGTGACGCAAGGCAGCTTCAGCCTTGCCTTGCAGCGATTACGGGAGGAGGACAACCCTCAGGTGCATGTTGTGCAAAGCTTACAGAGCAACAGTCTTGCCTGTGTGGTTTCGCTAAGAACCCTGCCTTTGCGCAGTACATAAGCTCTCCCAACTCTCGCAAAGTCCTCGCTGCGTGTGGTGTTGCTTATCCCACTTGTTGAAAAACTGATCTAGAGATTTTATATATAAATAAAAATGAAAGGAAATAAATAACATAATATCAAACGTTTTATGAAACAATTTAACCCGTTTGTGTTAATGTACTTGGCATATATGGTTAAATAAAGTTTAGTTTTCTTACTGATATTTTTATACAGTAACTTTATCTGGGAAACGAATTAAAAGCCTAATTAAACACACCAAAAGATCCAAAGTGATAAGAGAAGTTTATATCGTAACGGTAAATTTTTTTTTTTTTTTGGTGGGGAACAAGGAGACAAGTTTCCTTGTGTTTTATTCAAAGACTAGAAAAAAATTACAAACGAAGGTTTCTTGGGAACGCAGTCCCTCGAATATCCTCTCACCAACAATACAATCCACAATATTCGGACTCAACTCTAACAAATGGAAACCCAACGGTAAAGTAAAAGCATAGAAAACTACCCCATCAGCAAGACGGTTCGCTTCTCTATATACACGTGAAATCCGGACCACCCAGTCTCTAGAAAAGAAGCCATGGCACAAGCGTACCAGGAAAAATAAGGGATGCTTCTCACCAATCCCTTTGGTTAAAAATCCCACCACCAGCTTAGAGTCCACCTCAACCTCTAACTGCCAAAAATTCTTCTCCCAAGCCAAGTAAAGACCATAATAAATCTCCCATAATTCCGCTAGAGGCGCCGAACATATACCGATGTTCAGAGCAAAACCACCACACCACCAGCCCATGTGATCTCTCAACACACCCCCGGCCACAGCCAAACTTGGATTCCCGCATGATGCGCCATCCGTATTAATTTGATCCAACCCTCATCCGATGCTCTCCAAGCATTCATTTGTTCAACCCTGCCCAAGTTGTTTTCCCTTGACTGGTGGACACGATGCATTTTGTTTACCTCCTTCGCTAGTTCTTTCACAAATTTTACCTGATCCCAACATTTTCCAATAACGTCAAACACATTACCACATCTCCATTTCCATCTCCACCATAAACCCATGGCGAACAGAGTCGACCAAACACAACCTCCGATCTCTTCCGTCTCCCCCAGGTTTCCGTATAACCAACCCAATGATGGAGCGTTGAAAAAATTAAGTCGCCTACTAGCCGGCACTACACGCTGCCATACCCCAGCCATGGCTGGACAATCCCTCAACACATGAAGTATAGTTTCCTCCCATCCTTTGCAGACTTGACAGACACTTGAACTCCCAATATGTCTTCGGAATCTTTCATGATTAGTCATCAGTACCTGATTGGCAACCAACCAAAGAAACATTCTGACCCTCTTTGGCGCCACTACCCGCCACACACGCTTAAAGAAATCTGCCATGTGAAGTCTTGGGGATGAGTCCTGCATCAGCATGACATAAGCAGATGTCACAGTAAAGGTCCCATCTGCAATACCTTCCCAAGCTAACCTGTCACTGGCACCAGTTACATTATCCACCACCATTGCTGATAGCATTAGTCTAGTATGCGATGAAACATATGGCAAAATATGATTCAACCTCCATCTTGCCCCTTCCCGCCATAGGTCTTTCACCCGAACCTCTCTCTGCTCGCTTGGTAGCTCAGTAGTCACCTCCTCCAACAGTGGTGTGTCAGACATCCACCTATCCTCCCAAAACCGGATATCACTACCATTCCCCATAACCCAATTCTGTCCTTTGGTTACTACCTCTCGCAAACTCACCTTGATGCTTCGCCAAGTTGAGGAACCCGGTTTCCTGGCTGACATCCAAGCTGGTTCATTAACCCCTCCGACCTTATACTTGCTCCGCAACGTTCTGGCCCATAAACTGGTATGATCCTCCAAAAGTCGCCACCCCAACTTTTCCAATAAGGCTTTGTTCATAACCTGTGACTTTCAAATCACAAAACCTATTTTTGATCGGTGTAAGTAGACTTTGTCCCATGTTATAAGATGTTGCTTCCTCATCTCTGTTGTACTACCCCACAACAGTCTCGTGACAGTTTATCCAGCCCATCTAACATTAACTTAGGCAACAATATCATGCTCATGGTATGCACCGGTATCGAAGAGAGAATTGACTTTGTCAATGTAAGTCTCCCTGCCATACTCAAGAGTTTACCCTTCCACCCAGCCAGCCGTGATGAAATCCTCTGAAAAAATTCTCCAAATGTATTCTTATTGATTCACTTCTGCAACATTGGCATACCTAAATACTTCCCCAAATCCTTGGTTGCCTTGATACCACTTTCATCTGAAATTTGGTTGCACAATTCTCCGGAGATGTTCTCAGAAAAGTAGATTTTGGATTTCTCCAAACTGACTTTTTGAACCGAAGCAACACAAAAAGTCTCCAATATTCGTCTTATAACCCAAATCTGTGTTACTGACGCCTCCGCAAATAAAATGAAATCATCTGCAAAGCAGATATGAGATAACTTGGGTCCCCCACGAGACAAAGAGATAGCTTTCCACTCACTTCTAGCTACTGTATTATCGATCATGTGACACAGGCGCTCCAAGCACAGCAAAAAAAGATATGGTGATAGAGGATCACCTTGCCTCAACCCTAGAGATGGCTTGAAAGAAGCAGTCTTCTCCCCATTCCAAAGAATTGTCACTGGACAGGCATATAAACCCTTCATGAGGCAAAGATTAAACCACTAGAGGCACATCATCCATTGAATACAACCTCTTATAATAAGCCACTGCCATATCCTCCAGTTCCTGAGCACTCGTCACCCATGTATTCTCGTCATTTTGCAACATTTCGATGCGGTTTCTTCGCCGACGAATCACCATTGATGTATGGAAATACGTTGTGTTTCGATCTTGTAACATCCACGAACCAAGTATCGCATTTTTGGTCTGAGTGTCGATCGACACCCTTGGTGTATCGATCGACACCATGTTTTCCTGATTGGTCGTGTTGGTTTTAATTGCTGTTTGGTTCGGTTTGGTTCAATTAGAAATCCATAAACCGTGTATTTAAGTTAAAGGACGACCCAAGTCGAGGTTTTCTATTGTTTTGGTCGCCGTTGAGTGAGAAAAAGAGAGAAAAAGAGAGAAAAAGGAGAGAAAGCGTTGGAGAGTGTTTCTATGAGATTTTGGCTTGTTCTTGGTGGTTTTGGTGAGATCTGTGGCTGTGGAAGGGAGAGTTGTTGCTGGGAATGAAGGAGAAGCTTGTGAAGGTGTTGTTTCTACCGTTTCTCAACCCAATCTTCCTGTAAAAGAGGTGAGTGCTTGACCATGGTTGATCTAAGCATGAGATCTCTTTTGTTTGGCTGTTCTTTGTCTATTTGTGGTGTTTGCTTGCTTGGGTTTGTTGTTTTCGTGTTTCCCATAGGTTCCTGAGGTATTTGGGTGAGTTTGGGACGGTTTCAAGTTGATTTGAAATGGAGGATCGACGTTCTTGTTCGTGCAGTTTGCATCTGCAAAAGCATTGTCGATCGACACCATGTTGGTCTAGCATCGGTCGACACCGACTTAGCATCGGTCGACACCATGTTGGTCTAGCATCGGTAGACACCGACTTAGCGTCGGTCGACACCAGTCTCATCCGAGACTTGTTTTCCTAGTTTGATGTATTGCTTGTGTTTTGTTTGCTTGCTTAAACATGAGAGTCTCAAATGATTGTGTGTATAACCTAACAGATGGGAGGATGGCCTCACTAAGTATTTATGATAACACTTGCGCTTCTCAATTGTTGTTTGTGGTGTGCAAGTAAAGGCAAAGTGTGATCGTGGAATCAAGGCGATGAGGAGGAGGATGTTCTAGAGACTTGATTGATTGTGGTCTAGCTCTTGTTAGGTTGCTAGTATTGAGTTGATAGGACATTGTAGGATATTGGAACTTGGTTATTTCATTGCTGGTATTGATTTATTGCATTGTTGGTTATTGGATTGTTATTGTTGGAATTCTCATTGGTTTAATGGAATTGTTTTGTTATCCGCTGTTGTTGATTGTTCCTAGGTTGTTAGTGGGTATGGGTCCACTAGTGAATTAATATTATTATTTTTTTTATATAAAAAAGATGGGTTGTTTCATTTTGGTATCAAAGCCCTTACAATTCTAGGTCTAGGGTTCACTGTGCTTTGCTGTTGATGTTTAGGATTTCATGCTAGAGTTGATTGTGTGAGTCAGTCAATTGTGTGTGGCATGAGGTCCTAGAACATCCTCTTCGAGTCTTCAATGAGATTCCACGGTAAGATGTGTACTTTATGTGCGGTTTTGAATTGTGTGCTTAGCCTTCTGTTCTGGGTAGTGCAGATGGCTAGAGAGGGTGCTGTTGGTCGCGGGCGTGGTCGTGGTCATGGTCGGGGACGAGGTCAGGTTCCCGAGGACAGTGTGAGTGTGACCCAGAGCATTGCCAGAGAGGAGGTAGCGGAGTCACAGGTTCATCCTAGTGTGTCTGGAGACCAGGCTAGTTTGGGTGACGGCAGGGCGGATGGGCCTGGTGTCGGTCACGGTGTTGCCCCGGGTGTGAGGGTTGCAGCGGAGGGTGCTCCAGACAGGGAGGATGTCTTGATGGACTTGCTAGCTCAGATTTTGGCGCGGCTTCCAGCAGCAGTGCCGCCAGTAGTTGGTGGGCAGGTTCCAGTGGTGCCGCCAGTGATTGGTAGGCAGGTTCCAGTAGTGCCGCCAGTGGTTGGTGGGCAGGTTCCGGCGGTACAGCCTGAGGTGGGTTTGCAGGCAGGTGTGCAGCCGGGGGCCGAGGTAGTGGATGCTCAGTATGTGCACATGATGGTGCAGCTGCAGCGAGTGGGAGCGGGGTCTTTCTCGGGAGGTACGGATCCGAGTGTAGCGGATGAGTGGAGAGAAAGGATGGAGGATATTTTCCAGTTGCTTCGGTGTCCCGAGCAGTATAGAGTGGTTTTGGCAGTGTATTACCTGACAGGAGATGCACGTGTGTGGTGGAGGTCGGTGATCGCATGGAGGATGCCGCGGGAGATGACTTGGGGGGATTTTCTGAGGGAGTTTAACTCCAAGTATTTTCCATAGGAGGCTCTTGATCGCATGGAGGCACGGTTATTGGGGTTGACTCAGGGGGACCGTACAGTGCGGGAGCTGGATGCAGAGTTCAGTTGGCTTTTGGGGTATGCAGGCCGGGCATGGGAGCCATAGTCAACTCAGGTGCAGAGGTTCTTGTTGGCTCTGCGGGATGATCTGAGGACTCGGTGCAGGGTGAGGAACTATGCAACGAGGCGGGAGCTGGTTGAGGTTGCAGCTGGGATAGAGGATGACTTGAGGTCACAGTTGGTGGTGGTCAGTCCAGCGGCTAAGTCAGAGGAGACATTGGAGCAGAGCATTCAAAGCAAGCATAGGCAGTTGGAGCAAAGGCGTAAAAGGAAGCGGAAAGAGACAACGGTGGCAAACCAAAGTGGCCAGGGATGCTATGGGCGCGGGAGCCCGGATCACATGTTGGCAAGCTGTCCCAAGAAAGGTGACTCGCAGGAGTATCGTCGATTGTGTTATCATTGTGGGGAGGAAGGGCATATCAGGCCTTTCTGTCCTAAGAAGAGGCAGATGATGGAGGTTGTGGCACAGCCGAAGGGAGGACCGGGTGCCCATTCCGGCGCTTAGTTTTAGCTTTTGTTTTTTTTCTTTCTTTATGTATTTTCGTTTGGAGTTGTAAACAATTATTGCTTTTGAGGTTCTAATAAAAGTTAGAGTTTTTTGGATTTGAGAAATTGTGAAATCAGTGGAAAGGAAATAGCTCGGGAATTCTATAAATGGAAAGTTTCCATAAATAGAAGGTTGCTATAAATGGAAAGTTTCCATAAATAGAAGGTTGCTATAAATGGAAAGTTTCCATAAATAGAATATCGTTATAAAAGGAAAGTTTCTAAAAATGGGAAGTTTTATGAATAGTTAAAGCTTGCCTATTAATGGAAAGTGTTGAGGTAGATCTACTCGGGAGATACTCGATGACATTAGACTTGTTTTCTCAAGATCGTGTGGGCCCAACTCTTATGATACGATAGCTCGATGGACTTTGTGGCCAGAGAATGGGAGTGGTATGTTTGCTTCGGATGACGATCTGAGAGCGCGCTTTAGGGTGACGACCCTAGAACGGGATTTTGAGACTCCCTGGATACCGTAGCTGTGAGCCGCGGCTCGGCAGTGAGCTGGTATGTCTCGAGGGTTGCAACCAGAGTGCGGGGGGGGAGTGGGCGTGTGAGACTCCCTGGATACCGTAGCTGTAGCCTATGGCCTGGCAGTGAGCCGGTATGTCTTGAAGGTTGCGACCTGAGAGCGGGGGGAGTGTGAGTGACTTCCTGGATGTTGTAGCTTAAGGTGGTTAGCCTGATAGCGGGCCGGCATGATTTGTTAGTTGCGACTACGGACGGGGGAAGCACTGAGTTGTGAGCAAATAGTGTCTTTGATGTGAGTATATTGGCTAGAGGGAGACCTCATGGTTCAGTCGGAGGTGTGCGGGCTGTTGCGACAGTGGCACGGGAAACCTTGGCTGATGGTGTTCAGTCCGGTCGGAGGACGTGTTGATGGTGGCACGGAGGTCCTTGACGGATGGACGGTGCTGCGGGATTGAGGACGAATCCTTATTGGTGGGGGAGAATTGTAACATCCGCAAACCAAGTATCACATTTTTGGTTTGAGTGTCGATCGACACCCTTGGTGTATCGATCGACACCATGTTTTCCGGGTTGGTCGTGTTGGTTTTAATTGCTGTTTGGTTTGGTTTTGTTCAATTAGAAATCCATAAACCGTTTATTTAAGGTATGGACGATCCAAGTCGAGGTTTTCTATTGTTTTGGTCGCTGTTGAGTGAGAAAAAGAGAGAAAAAGGAGAGAAAGCGTTGGAGAGTGTTTCTGTGAGATTTTGGCTTGTTCTTGGTGGTTTTGGTGAGATCTGTGACTGTGGAAGGGAGAGTTGTTGCTGGGAACGAAGGATAAGCTTGTGAAGGTGTTGTTTCCACCGTTTCTCAACCCAATCTTCCTGTAAAAGAGGTGAGTGCTTGACCATGGTTGATCTAAGCATGAGATCTCTTTTGTTTGGCTGTTCTTTGTCTATTTGTGGTGTTTGCTTGCTTGGGTTCATTGTTTTCGTGTTTCCCATAGGTTCCTGAGATATTTGGGTTAGTTTGGGACGGTTTCGAGTTGATTTGAAACGGAGGATCGACGTTTGTGTTCGTGCAGTTCGCGTCTGCAGAAGCAGTGTCAATCGACACCAATGTGGTGTCGGTCGACACCATATTGGTCTAGCATCGGTCGACACCATGTTGGTCTAGCATCAGTCGACATCGACGTAGCGTCGGTCGACACCATGTTGGTCTAGCATCGGTCGACACCGACTTAGCGTCGGTCGACACCGACTTAGCGTCGGTTGACACCATGTTGGTCTAGCATCGGTCAACACTGACTTAGCGTTGGTCGACACCAGTCTCATCCGAGACTTGTTTTCCTGGTTTGATGTATTGCTTGTGTTTTGTTTGCTTGCTTAAACATGAGAGTCTCAAATGCTTGTGTGTATAACCTAGTAGATGGGAGGATGGCCTCACTAAGTATTTATGATAATACTTATGCATCTGAATTGTTGTTTGTGGTGTGCAGGTAAAGGCAAAGTGTGATCGTGGAATCAAGGCGATGAGGAGGAGGATGTTCTAGAGACTTGATTGATTGTGGTCTAGTTCTTGTTAGGTGTCTAGTATTGAGTTGATAGGACATTGTAGGATGTTGGAACTTGGTTATATCATTGCTGGTATTGATTTATTGCATTGTTGGTTATTGGATTGTTATTGTTGGAATTCTTATTGGTTTAATAGAATTGTTTTGTTATCCGCTGTTGTTGATTTGTTGCTAGGTTGTTAGTGGGTAGGGGACCACTAGTAAATTAATATTATTATTTTTTTTTAAAAAGATGGGTTGTTTCAGATCCCCAAGAGCAATCAAATTCTCTCTTGATTTTTGAAACAAAAGAATCTCCTCCTGTTCAAGCACCACTTCAAACTCTTTCAAAAGACTCTCCTCTGCAGATAACAATTTATCTGATTGCGAATGTTCCAACTCATCCTGTACCGCCTTTATTTTATCCATGAGTGATGATTTACGCTTTTGAACATCCCCAAAAACCTCACGGTTCGTTAGATTAAAGTCTTTGATTTTGTCTAAATTTTTCTTTTCTTATTTTACACGCTTTTATTTCTTTTCTCTTGTATGTTTCAGGTACATGCCTAAGCATAGCACCAGGAAAAATCCTACTGGTCCAGTTGTTAAGCTTACAAACCAAGAGTTAGGACAACTGGAGCGTGATAACACAAAAGCAGCCAAGTCAGCGAAGATGGCCAATACAATCATATTGAGACCTGATGCGGCTGGAGTTTTGAGGGATCAAGAGGGTCATGTGCGCAACAAACAAGGCCAAAAACTTGATGCTGATGGACGGGTTATTCAGGAAGAACTCGTCGTGGTCGATGAGAATGCAGGTTGCGTCGACCGACGCAATGACGGCATCGATCGACGCAACCAAGAAGGCATCGACCGACGCAAAAAATTTGATATGGTCAAATTGTAATACCCTAATGGTACTAACAGCCTTGCAGTTGTAATACTCTAGGGGTCGAATCCACAAAGACTCTAGATCACACAATATACTTATTAATCTTTTAATTATGCTAAATCAAAATATTAAATTAAAAAAATGCAAAAACAAAATTAAAAGTGTTGTAAATTCAAAGGATCAAAGAGCTAGGCCTAGGGAAATTATCAGGAATTTATAAATTATTAAATCAATCAATAAATTAGGATTCAAGCAATTAAGAGCAGATCTAGAACTCTAAACTCTTTTGTAAAATAGTTCAGTTCTCACTGCAAATATTATCTAAATTTAAAAGCAGAAAATCCAAATCTCTTTGCAAGAAGTAATTTTGCTCATCAAAAGGTTTTATCAGGAAAATCAATTATATTCTCATATCAATTTATTTTCCTAAAGTATTAATTATAGGTGATCAGTCAATAATTAATGTGAAGAACAACCTAAGATGGAGATCATAGAAGATAATGAATCCTAAAATTAACAGATCTAATAAACTATAAAAACCATATGAAAAACCCTAAACCTAATAAGCAAACTACTCAGACATGTTTAATGAAGAACAAGACATATTTTCTGAATAATAAGCAATTGATATTAAGAAGTAAGAAAGGAGTTCAAGAATCTTCTCTCTACAGATGAAATCAGATCGCTCTCTCCCAACAGCTCTCAATCAAAAAGGTGGCTGGAATCAAAATTGCTAGAAAATAACTTAGGTCTTAACAATGACCATAAAAATCCTATAAATACTCTAAAACACGTCTTGGGCCTTAATTGCAAATAAGGGAAACTTGGGCAAATTTTGTAAATTTTCTAAAGCCTTATGGAGGAAACTTCCGATTGACTTGTGGCAGCTGCATCGATCGATGCTTTAGTTGCATCGGTCGATGCAAACTCTTAAACTCGTCTCCCAGCTTCGTTGAGCAGCCTTCATGCTTTGATTATGCTCCAAATCATCCTCTTTTAGCTTCTTAGTGTTCCATCCGTGCCAATGAGTACCAAAACCAATAAAGACTCAAAAACAACCTAGAAAACTAATCAAAAGATTCAAAAAGCACACTTATACCATGGTTAAAAACCACAAAAACCATGATATATCATATAGCATTCATAGAGACATAGTCTTATAAGTATTTGAAACGAGATTAACCGATCATTTGTGTTTGTTCAGTTTTTCATGTTTGCCTTTCATTTCATCTTAATAAAATGAGACGAAAAGGAAGAAAGAGAATATAGAAATCTAAGTTACACTTAACAATACATAAAGTATTATTAAATTAAAAGTAAATGTTTGTATCTAATTTAATTTAGATTCTAATCGTTTTATACAGGAAAAAATATCACGTGACAGAGTTATATAGTGGGAAAAAGAACAAAAGATTTACTCAACTAAAAACCTTTGATCTGAAACGAAGATATTGTAATGGTCAAACTTTTTTTAGAAAACTATGAAAAAGAATTTTGAAAAAATAATCCAACTAAAAAAATCAATGGTCACAAAATAGAAAAGAAAATAATATGTAAGCTGTTACAAAAAGTGACATGTAATTTGAGTAGCATATCTCATAAGACATATTATCAACGGGAGCTACAATTCTATAACATGATAAAAAATTAACAAGAAAACAAGTTTGAGATTTCATTAATTTTATCAAATGCTTTTAAACCAAAACATTGACATAAACAACATATTTAAAGTATACTATGTTTTTTGAGAAGACAAAGCTGATGTTGCATCAAAAAATTAACATCTGAAAATAACATATGAGGTTTTAGAAAAATATGTAACCTGGATTAGTGAACGGATATTCATTGACGGTTTAATAGTTTCACCATCTAAGTATTCTTGATTTGGTTGGAAGTTTTATTATGGCAGGTGATGCACTTGGACAACTCCGTTGTAGCGACAGAGCACTAAAACTGTTCATGAAACTTTGTATATTTTTATTTAATGTGGGATATCGTTATGTTTAAATGATTTCTATAATTAAGCCAACGATCGACATTTGATGTTAGAACTTTTAAAAAGGTGTTATCATGGGAAATTTTATAAATATATATATATATATATATATAAATATAAAGGTGTTATCAACGATCGACATATATATATATATATATATATATATTCTATTGATAAATTTTATTTAATACTACCACTAGTAAAAACAGAGCCTATAGCCATGGAATATTCCGTGAATAAGGCCACATTTTTGTGGCTATATGACCACACAGACACGACAAGACACGGAAAAAAATCGTGTCTATACGATTGTGGACTAAAATTTTTCGTGGCTTTTTGTGACGTTATAGTCACGATTTTGACACGCGTATTTCGTGACATAAATTGCCACTGAATAGTCAGGCAAATTTTTGTGGTCAGTTAGCCACGATTCAGTTTATGTCTATTTAGTGACTAAGTAGACACGAAGCACTTGTGTCTAAAACAATGGCTTTTTTTAACCACGAACCACCGTGACCTGGTTATTGCGAAGAATTTAGAAATTGAAACCTATACCCCAAAATACTAAAATTTGAAACGTGAAATGCAAATTCTAAAATCTGAATCGTGAAATATAAAATCTAAAATACAATACCATAGATTTCCAAAGTTTTACAAAAAGATCCATGAGATTTTAAAAAACTTACAAAAGCCGATTAAGTATTACGAAAGATGCAAATATTTTGCAAAGCAAGCTAAAAATACAAGATACACAATAAAGTAAGAGACACACCGCTTATCTAAGTGCTTGTGAAGTTAAAGTCACGAGTCGCACACCATTTTTCAAAGTCAGCTTGTTGAGCTCGAGTCAAAAGTGGAGTCGAGGTCGAGGCAGAGTTAGGTATTGTGGCATTCAGGACAGTGGGATTACTAGGTTTTGCAGCAGGATGAGAAGGTTGAGTATGATTAACTCGTTGGAGGGTAGCAGAATTCACCCCAAGAGCCTGTAGAATCACATTTAGTGAAGCTCGTGTTGCAGCCATCTCGTCCTTGAACTCACTCTTCAAGGCTATCATATCATCTTTGCGCGTCGTCATGTCAGTCTTGAGAGTTTCAACATCAAAATCCCGATATTGAACACTGCCTATTCCATAATGCGTCCTTTGCTTGACTTACCCCGCTGTGAATGGATATAAAACCAAATTAATATAAACCAACAATCAAAGACAAACATTCAGATCAAAAGTCAAAAACAGCTAGTCCAAACAAAAACTAAATCAAAACAATGAAGATTCTCTTATGGATTGTGAATGAAAAAGTGCAGACATCATACACCTACAAAACATCATCCACATAATACAAAAGTGAAAGTTATTTCAATAATACCTTGATTCCCAATATAAGTTTTGCTACAACATTAAAAGAAGACATTAGTATCTGTAAGTAAGTAAACTAAGTTATGTAGAGTAAAAGAAGTAGTATAAATTTTGAACACTTACCACAAAAGATTGCCACCAGTTAGTTTTTCTCTCCTGAGAAACAAATTTCCAGCTTGACTATGGTCCCCTGTAGTTGCCTTGCCAAGTCCCAGGGGTCTACACCGAACCTGGCAGAAGAAAAAATAAGAATTAGAGACAAAGAAGATTATACATTCATGATATACACATTTATAGAATTTTGCTTACTAATTACCATAAAGCGCCATTGATTTTCCTTGGATGGAGGTGTGGTTGGCCTTCTCTTGAGGCAGCACGTAGTAGTGCCTCTTCGATTCTACGAGCGTAATTGTTTTCAGCTGAAGATGTTGCGCTTATAGATCCAATAGCTCCTGGAGGCATGGAAGGACCTAGAGGAATGGGAGAACCCAAAGGTGAAGACCTTGTAGGCCTTCTCTGTTGCATATATGCAAACAAAGCAGAACACATACATTGAAAGGGGATCTGAAGAACATACTCAAAACCTAAACTTTTATACATTGAAATGGGATCTGAAGAAACCCATATCCAGAAGAGAAGAAGAAGATTTACCAGTAGATTTAAGTCGGAAGGCCGTGTGCGACGACGGTTAGAGGCTTGGTCGGACGGAGTCATCGATTCGAATTGGAGAAACTGTAAGCGCTTGTTTATGAAGTGTGTTTTTGATGAGAGAGAGATAATTTTTTTTTTTCTAAGTGTTAAGTTAGAAATGGAGGCAGAGATAATAAAACACATAAGGGGAAGGTTTCCTTGCTTTTAACCTAATGTAAAAGTTTTTCTATTAACCCGGGAACCCAAATATTTCTCCCAAATATTTTTTGGTGATTAATTTTTTTGTGACCCGGGAAAACCAAATAATTTATTGTTTCGCTGATCCAATTCAACTTAAATAATTTAGTGTAAAACAATTAAATGAAATTATGCTGTAAGAAAACTGGTATAATTAAACTTATAAAACTGATATTAAATTAAAACATGATAACGTATAGAAAAACATATGTTCTTAAATAAGATATTAAAGTAAAACATGATAACACATTTGATCACATTTTTACTTTGTGGTTTTGTAACACATTTTATTGTGGGTAATTTGTCACCATTTTATCACATTTTTACTTTGTGGTTTTGTTATCACAAATTTAAAGTGACTATTTCGTAACTAGTTTAGTGACATCACTTATGTGACTGTGTCGTGACTATTTTAGCCACGGTTAGACTACGTCTTATTCACGTTTTTACTTTTTTTTCATTTTCGTGACTTTATGTGACTATTTCGTCACTGTTTAAAAAAAAGCCATGGAGTGACCGTGACGAGGAAGTGGCTATATGATATTTTTTTACTAGTGTACGGGTCCTATTTATCTATCTAGTACAAATAATTAATGCTCACCCATATTGCCAAAAATATCAAACTATATTAAATATCATAACTAATTGACAAAAAATGACACAATCAATTTGAGGGCATGATCGTCTAGTCCATGTGGTTGAATGGAAAAAGTGTTTAACATGTGAAAGAATAGAAAAGTTTTTATCAAAATGTGGTAGAATCAACTATTTTCCCTAAATATTATAACCTTATATCATAAACTATATGATTATTTCTCATCAAAAATTTTAAATGTATCCTCCGAATAACATAAATTATTTTATTTTATCCACTTAGTCGGAGTCATATTAATTTTATCATATACCTGTAGTTATCGTTCAACACTTTAATTAAAAAAAAAATAGAATATTTTAAGATTCACCAATTTTTTTAAAGGAATCAAAGAAATAACATGAGAAATCTAAGAGAAATGTCATGACCAGATCATCCCCACAGTGTCTGTGATGCTAAAACCGACCTCAATCATCGATCGACGCTGTGGATATTGGTTTATTATTTGTATTATGGCTGGTTAGTAATGTTTATGTGGTTGGTTTAAGTAAGTAGTATGAGATGCTTGATTAATAGAAAAAAACAAAAAAAAAACTGATCGGGTTGTTTCAAACGGTGTCTCGTCTTGTTCGTTATAATCAGAGGATACCATTCTTCCCATTCAAAGTACCGGTAATGAATGACGCTGAAGATAGTCTGGTAGACAATTCAACAGTGGTAGTGGTCGGAGAGCATATGTAAGGAGACGTTATACTGACCTGTACTAAGGGATAGAAAGACCCAGAAAGAACTCTGAAAGTAGGTGAAGAGAAAATAAAGAAGAACTACTGAAAAACTTTCGAAAGAATATCACAGTCAATAAACGACTTGATGGCCAATGACGAATACGAGTTCCAACGAACCAAGGGAGAAGATGGCCGATAGCCAAAGGATTTTTTATAATGGAAGTTCTTAAAAAATTACAAAGAAGAAGAATTGTCGAGCCAAAAATGAAATACGACAAACGGCCAACGAAGATTATCGAAAAGACAATGAACCAGCGATAAAAGTATCAGAAGGCTAACGCTGGTATCAAGACACCAGCGTACCAGCTGTCAAATTACCAAGAGGATAACGTTGGTACCGAGAAGCCAATGTGCCAGAAGCAGAATTACAGAGAGGCTAACATTGGTACCGGGAGGCCAACATATTAAAAGTAGAATTACCGAGACACTAACGTTGGTACCGAGAGGCCAATGATGATACCAAGGGAGATACATGTTGGAGACCAGTAAAGTGATAAAATCACGATGAAATAGATGGATGAATGATTAAAGACTCATAGTCAAAGAACTCTTAAAGCAAACAAAGATGAATAATCGATGATCGATAATTTCTAGAAGACTGTCGATAAGCCCCGACCCATGGTCGGGAAACTTGCGCTAAAACACAAAGAAAAGAAAAGTAAGGAAGAATGGGAGCAACATTAGCACTAAAAATCAAAGGAAGAATAAGATTGAAATATATGGTCAGCCACATCGTTGTATTATTAAGAAACTTTACATTCACAAAACAATTCATAAAACCATGTATTCTACGAATATCAGTATGGATCAATACACACAATCATCAAGACTTGGATCAATAAGAATAATTTGAATAGTATTATTAAAATCACATGCTTCGTCAGTGCAACCATGATTTTGGTAGTAACTATACATCATAAATGATGCATGGCTACTAAGAGTATTTGGCTCAAAGCAAATCCCACCAGGTTGGATTTGTCTACAATCAATTTTTCCTATGCTGCATCCCCAATCAAAATTAGCTTGTAAATCTGCATCCGTCACCGATAGAGCTGACATACACCATGTCTTTCCAGAGACATGAAGAGGATGGATTACAAGGAGATATCCAAGGAAGGGATTTAATGAGAAATGTCATTTTTGTAATGAAATTTTTAATAAATGTCATTTTATAACTTTTCTTTCTGAGAATGTCATTTTCTAACTCCATGCCATATGAAGAAAAGACAAAACTACCCATGAGTTAAATGAGGATTTTTTTTTGGGGACTATTTGTGGTGGTCAAGTCTTATCACTTAAGAGGATCTGGTCCACTAAGGAGACAGAATGAAAAAGTTTTGGTGGACAAAAACATGGTCAGGGTTGAATCTGGTCGCTGAAGGCACAACACGTTTAAAACGTTAGCTGATCAGCAAGGTGGACACGTTATCTTCATAATGATAAACAAGAAAGAGTACAACCAAGCGGTTCTGGTCCACTAAAAAGATCAATGGACAGAATTCGGATGGACAAAACCTGTCAAGTTGTTGAATTTGGTCCACGAATCTGGTCCATCGAGAGACAATAAACAATGGATCGTGGATCTAGTCCACCTGAGCTGCATCAGATGTTTATTTTAAATCACAAATTTCTGGGGCAGGCGAATCATATGGAGGTATGAAATGAGAGAAATGGATGTTTGAAGAGAGAAAGAGTTGGAGGTTTGGAGGTTTGGAGGTTTGGAGAGAGAGAGAGAGTTGAAGTTTTGGAGATTTTCAGAAAAAAAAAAAAGAGATGGTGGCTGAGAGAGATTGAGAGAAACGAGAGAAGAAGAGATAGAACATAAATGTGAAAGAATTCATCAAGAAAAATTTTGTCATTTTATGTGTAAAAAGTGTGTCCTATGGCACCTTATAAAAGACTCAATTGAAACTGGCATTGGCCATAAGCGTGCTACTGTACATGACACTATCGTTAAAAATTTTTTGAAGGAATATTAGTGTCAACTGTGGAACATTTTAGTTGTGTCTTGTACATGATAAATCAAATGGTATTGCAATATATATATATATATATATATATATATATATATATATATATATTGTAACGCCCTCGAACCAAAGTATTTGTTTGGGTGTCGAATGACACCAGTCAACACCACTTCTCAGGTTATTTCTAATTTCTCCAGTAGGAGCTTTCCTTGGAGGCTGTTTTCGTGGTTGTAGAGTTAGAAATCTCTTTTTCAAAGGTGAGTACATGACCATGGCTTAGGGATGTTAAAAGTGGATTTTACCCAGTTGGGTACCCGAAACCAGGATTGAATGGGCAGGACCCGTTTACATAAAATCTTACGTGGGTTTTAAATGGGCAGGACCCGTTTACACAAAGTCTTACACGGGTTTACCCTTCTGGGTTATGGATACCCATCGGGTTTTTTTTAACTTCATGTCACTTAATCATAAGCCAACAAATCTAAAATACGCTCTCTCTCAAAATCGAGTGATATTAATTATAAGCATCATATAATTTCTTTTTGTAAGAGCTTTTTGATTCTCATCATCAATCATTTGACCTTTGATCTGGGTTCTAAAATTCTTATTTTGTGGGCTGCCCTCTGTTTATCATGCTTATTGAAGATGCTTGAGTTCGTCTCATGAAGTTGGACTGTGGTGAAAAACACGAAAGAGGCAATTTTAATTTCGAGGTGGCTATATTTTCTTATTGCACACATTTGGTAAAGATTAGTTTGAGTGGGGGAGGAGAAGACACCAAGTTACGATTTGTCTCTTTGTTTCTTTTATTTTATTTTTTTTTTTTTATGTTGATGGTGTTCAATTGTTCATGGTGGCTTTGGTTTAATATCTAGCTCTTTGATTGGTTTTCATTTTTCAGATCGTTTGATTTTGTTGTTGTTTATTCTATTCATTATCGACAATCTGGGTACTGTGTTAAGATGAAAATTTTACTTTATCTGAGGTGTGGGGCAGAAAAAAAAATTTCTGATGGGTTAGCATTCGGGTATCCACGGGTAGTCTTAGTATAATCAGGTTTTTTGCGGGTTTACCCATAATACCTAAAACCCGAACGGGTTTTTTAAATTTGGGTTATTTTTGGATGGGTTTTTTTTGGGTTGTCGATCGACACCAATGCGAGGACAGCGCGAGAACTCTAATGAGTGTCGGTCGACACCATGTGGAGGTGTTAGTCGACACAAACTAGGGTTTTCCGGGGATGTTGAGAAGGTGTCGGTCGATACAAGTTGGGTGTTGGGAGACACCAGGTGGCCAGTGTCGGTCGACATCCTCCTCAACAGGTGGGTAATGCTTTGCTCCCTTTGTGTATTACCTGGTTTGTTGTTTTTTGTTGAATTGTGGCATGTGGACATCTCAATTGCTTGTATGTATAGCCCAATAGATAGAAGGATTGTCTTTCTGAGTATTTGTGATAATACTCATGCATCTCAATTGTTGTTTGTGGTACAGGTAAATGCATAGTCTTATCATGAAATGAAGACAATGAAGAGGAGAATATTCTAGTGGCTCGTTGATGTGTTGTCTGGCTTCTATTAGGTTGCCAGTGTGGATCATTAGAATGATGTTAGGTTGGATTGATGGTTATTGATATTGGTTTATTTATTTATTGGTGGATTATTGCTGATTAATGTTTGGTATTTCCGGTGTCTGATTTTGATTGTTGTTAGTGAGTATGCAATCACTTGTTTAGAATTTAATTTATAAAAAAACGGGTTGGATGTTTCAATATATATATATAAGCGATAAAATTTCTTATGAAAGTAATTTATTTTATAAATCTTTACTCATTTATTGTAGTTTCTGGTGGAATTTAAGACTAGTTGACTATTGAAGTCAATAAAAATTATGGAATATTAATACTCTTTTTGTTCCAATATATGAGATTTTTCCAAGTTTCCACGTATAATTTATATTAATTAAAAATTCTAACTATTTTAATTCTGTAATATTTTTCTAATGGTTGAACTTTTATAAATGATCAAATATTTATCGTTTTAAAAATTTTGTGCTTTTAGCAAAAAGAGAAATATATAATGAAACAGATGAAGTAGTAGGGGGTGTATTCAACTTGACATTTTAGGTGATTTCTATAAAAGTTACAAATCCTATATTATTCAATCATATATGGATTTTAAAAAGTCTCATGAAATCTACTGTTATTGAACTGATGATTTAAAAATCTACTTTAAAATCCACTGTTATTAAAAACAGTTTGTGGATTTGGATTTTAATAAGTTTTAGGGATTCTGGAGGATTTGAGAGGATTTGTTTAGGTAAAAATAGAGAAATCCAAATCTCATAGTTTTAGGTGGGATTTGAGAGAATTTTACCATAAATCAAATCAACTTCCTTAAAATCTATCAAAATTCCAAATTTACTAAATCCCATAGAATCTTCCAAAACCATTGTTTCAATACATCCCCGGTAGTTTATCACAAATATATAATATTTGACAGTTTATAAACACTTAGAGGGGGGGGGATTATCAATTAGATCGATATCGAGCGGTTCATGTAAAATTTGATATGATTGCACCTCTTTTTCCACCACCTAATTAGTAATACACTAATCAAGTTTTAAATTTATTTTGTAACTGGAAAACTAAAAGAAAAGCTAATTTTTTGTTTTAATATTAGTAACCATATTTTGTAACTGGGGGGCGATTGTGTAATAATTTATAGGCATACTAGCTGTTATACTATCAATAATACTTTATTTTTATTTTGTATTTATTTAATATAAATATTATTTAGTCTTGGGAATTTAATAATTGTTCCTGAATAATTTAATTTATAAGATCTTGAGTTTCATTTTCTAAAATTAGGAAAAGGAAAGATTGTTTGACCAAATATATATATATATATATATATATAATATATATATATATATATATATATATATATATATATATAAATTGAGAAGTTACGTTAGATTTGTTTTCCTTACCAAAAATAATAATAGTTTAGTTTTGTTATTAAAACCACTAAATGTTGATGTTGCGCTTGAATACTTCGCTTTATGAGAGAATCGCAAGAAAGAGTTGAATAAAATTGGAGAAATACCTTACGGTTTTATAAATCTACATAAAATAATTGTGATTCCGCATAATTGTATTATTTGTAAGAAAAATTTGCAATTTAAAAATCAGTCATCAACGGATCAACCCATGTATTATTTCTATGAATACCTACAACGACCATAACTTGGATTAGCATTAATGATTTGACCAGTATGATTGAAATCACACGCCTCTTCAGTAGCCCCATGCAATTGGTAGTATTCATTCATCACAAATGATGCATGGCTAGTAAGAGTATTTGGTTCATAGCAAGGTCCACCAGGATTGATTTTTACACAATCAACTGTTCCTATGGTGCATGCCCAATCAATGTTGGCTTGTAGTTGTGCATCTGTCGCTGATGCGGCTGAGACACACCATGTCTTTGCCGAGATATGAAGGGGGTGGCATAGAATGAGAGATAAAAAGAAGATTATCGTCAATTGTGAAAACATTCTAGTGTTTGCTTGTAAATATTGTTAACTCAAATGATATTGCCACACACACATATATATAATATGATATAAAAATCTAAAAGTATTTTATTACTATAATATTATTATTTTATCTTTGACCAATTTATGGTAGTTTTTGGTGGAATTTATAACTAGTTGACTAATTTTATTATATAAAGTATGGTTTCAAAAATTACTAATACATAAGATCGCGACATGTGTATAAATCTTATTATATTGTAGATTATAAAATAATAAATTATTAAAATAATAATAAAATCTTATTATTATGTTGTAAAAGTTACTAATTCACAAGATCACAACATGTGTTAAAATCTTATTATATTGTAGATTATTAAAATAATAATAAAATATTATTATTATGTTGTAAATGATACAATTTTGTAATTCTAAAGAGAAAGAAATCGTCCAAACAAAAAAAATCCATGATTCAAAAACATAAAAGAAATCATACAAATAATTTTACAATAAAGATACACGTAGTTATCCTAAATAAAATCCTAAAATTATACGATAATTAAACCTATACAAAAACAATTTCGTTATATTGAATTTCTTGGCCTAATCTTAAAAGAAAAAAAAAACATAAATATAAAGATATGTATCTCTTGTATCTTTGTCATATATGTAGCTAGAGAGAGGAAAAGGTCATTCCAATGTATCAAACTCAATTAGAATTTTTAAACATGAGCACTATCGATGGAAACCAAAACTGTGAAAATAACGAAAAGTCAAGATCATACAAATTGCTTGGGATAGAAAAAATCTCACGCGATGCGTGGGCAAAATGAACAGAATAAAATATGTTTAGTTATTTTAAAATACATTCAGTAATAGTTAACATTAACATTGTAACTAAGATATATTAACTTTTTTTTGTCAACAACTTAAATAGATTAGCTCAAAAGATCCAATTGTTAGGAACACTATTTACATAAGTGATATGAAGCGGTAGGAACTAAGATATATTAACTATAAACTAAAAATCTAATAGAAGACAAAAAAAAACTAAAAATCTAATAGATTTTATGAATTATTATCTAGAACTAAATTTTTAAATTTAAAATTTATAAAATAGATCAAAAGAAACAAAGTACAATATTGATATACAAAATAAAGATTTTGAACAACATTTACTAATTTCAAAACATGAACAAAAAGTAGAAACGAAAGGTAAAAAATACAAAAGATCTTATGTCTCTTCTAAAAGTGAGAATGTTTCATGTACCTTAGACCTTCTTCATCTAGCCTTTTTACATATGCTCCAAATTTTTGCTCGGTTTCTTTGTCCACCGGTGCGTCAGGTGTGGGCATTATCTCAGGTACCGGTAGGACCACATTGTTTTCTGATGGAGTCTGTCTATGCTAATGTGGATCATTTCTTGGATCCCAAGAGCCCGGGGTACCATGTGTCGGCCTTCCCGTGGATTTTGTGGTATTTATCGAAAGCGCGTAATGTAAAAGTTTTTGAAAACATTACTGAGGGGCCAGAGGAGGTTATTCGGGTAGCCGAAGGTGAGGCATTGTCCTAGCAGCAGGCTCAGGAGGAGGGTAAAGATGCGGACTCCACAGTCCAGCTAACGGTAACCGAATCTCGGTTACGAGGGCCAGTCATTTCCCTTCCCATGTTCTTTTCAGGCTATTGTTGCTTCGTTGATGGCTCTTGGAAAGACGGAGATCCATTCGCAGGGGCCGGATGGTTTTGTACCCAGTTTCAGGATCCGACGCCAAGTATGGGAGCTACTAATTTTTTACGGAGTCTTTCCCCCTTACATGATGAAGTCGAAGCTTTCATTTGGGCTATGTGTTGCATGATCGGACATGATTACCGTAATGTGGCGTTCTACTCAGACTGCTCTGATTTAGTGAAGATGGTGTCTTCGCCACATGACTGGCCGGCGTTCTCGACATACCTCGACGATATCAAGATGGACAGGGAGGAATTTTCTTTTTTTTTTCCTTATCTTTTATTCCTAGAAATGCAAATGTAAAAGCGGATCTTTTGGTATGCCATGCGCGCACACCGCATAATGTTCTGTATGTAAACAATTTCCCTTCACATTGGCTTATCTGAGCTAATCTTTTGTTGATAAAAAAAAACCTACAAAAGTCACATAAAAGAGAAAAAAAATATTTTAATTAAATTAAAATTAATATAACTATATTTAAAAATTTATGTGAGCGGTAGAATATGATGTTTGATGAAAAATTGTCTTGCTATTTATAGAGAAATTTATGGTTGCGCGACTAAAAAGACGTCAATTTACTGTACGAGTTTGATATGCAATGACTATCAATAAGAGCCAAGGTCAAAACTTTAAAAGAGATTGGTTTTATATTTGCCAAGTCCAGTCTTTTGTCACAGAGAATTATATGTAGCCCTCACCAGAGTCACTACAACTACAGGACTTCATATTCTTAAAGGAGACACAAAACACTACGACAATAATGTTCTACAAAATATTGTCTACAAAAGAAGTTTTCAACAACATATGATTTTCAGAGACAATTTCGACTTTGTTCTATTACTTTATTTACCATGATATTGCTTTCAACTTTGCACTATTGTTGAAACTTTTTTAATCGGAAGGCAAATTTTCCATATTTTTAAAAACCAAAATATACTCCCACTTTCTCCTTTTTTAGTTTGGAATAGGTAAGATTAATATGTTGACCCAAAAAAATGGAACATAATATATGCATTTTATTTTTCTAATACTGTAATTTAAAATTTATTATAGTAGTTTTAGACTGTTTTATTTAATATATATCTTCATCTTTGAATTATTTGAGATTCATATATTACTGTGCTTATAGTTTTCTATTATTTCTTTGATTATATCAAATTAATTTTCTTCTTCTTTTTCAACCTTGATTGGTTGGTCATATACCTTTTTCTTTTTGTGCAAACATAATTGTTACCATTCGTTCAATCCCAAAAGAAGATAAAGAGGAAAAGGTTATCAACCTAATAGTTGGATAAAATAGGCTAATCAAACACAAGCTTACAATAAACATAGATAGATTAGAAAAACATAAATCATTGTTGATAGATGCATATGAGCTCTGAGACAGAGGCTACATCATGGTGTGTCAAAGAAAGTTCTACGAATACATTGGCAAATTTAACATTAGTTACTATCAAAAGATTTTTTGATGTTGGAAAAGGGTCTTTAGTTTCATGGGTTGTTGGAGCAAGCCACTCTGAGATAGCTAAAAGACCTGAACATGTTCTTTCCATAAAGGAGGAGGGCATAGCCGAGGTTCTCTCTACGGTGGAGGAGGTTGGACCCAAAGTTATTTCCCCAAGGAAATAAGGTGGGGGAGTTTGGACGCAAGGTTATCTCCCCATGAGAGGAAGATGGAGCTAAGGTTCTCTCCATGGTGGAGGAAGTTGGACGCAAAGTCTCCCCATAAAGAAGGAGGACAGAAGAGGTTGTCTCCATGGTTGGTCATGCACTATTGTGATGTAATTTATTTTTTATTCGAAATATTTTTTGAGCTAACAATTTTAGTGATTACAGAAACCAGACAAAAATGAAAATAAAAAGATATATAATAGTTGGCTTAGTTTGTTCATATGGACATTTTCTAGGTAGTGGTAAATAATACTTCATTTATAATATACAATATACCTAGATGTAAAAAATACACTTTTACTGGTAACATACACAAAAAATTTGTATATAGATATAAATCAGCGTATTATAGCAAAAACGAAATTTATAAATAATGTAAAATAAATTTTAATATATTTTTATTAAATTTAGTTTTAATTACAAACTTTAAACCTGACGGGTCCTTATTTTAATATATATTATCTATATTATCTTGATACAAATATTTTGGAAAACCCACTTATATACAATTTTGGGATGCGTTAGTAAACGAGTTTGCTCGGTTGAAGATTATCTTTGTTGCTCACATGATCCTAAACATTCATCTAGTTTCAGTGTTCTTACACAGAAGTCCAATATGTTGGACTATATTGGAGTTGGGCTGTATTATACTTGGACCTTGTTAGTCGGTTTAATAGATTGTATTAGGTTATATGAATATCACTTGTACGCAATTGTATATAAGGCGTGAGCCGTCGAACATAATACACAAGAAAACCTTTTACAACTACTAAAGCTTCTTGACACAATACACATCTACATGCAACAAAGAATCTAACTATAGCGATATAAATGAATCTAAGCATACATCTTTCCTAACAACCAACATGTCTACCTTCTTCTCATACATTCATATACATTGTGCAACACTCAACTCGTCGGTTACATGTCATTGCCTTAGGGTCCGTCGATCCAACTTCGCATAACATGCAATTATCATCTCAAAAATCTCGACAACCTGCTTTAGCATTTAACAACCTAAGCATCACCCAAGCTAAGCTATCTACACCCAACCTTAGCATTTTGTTACACTTAATTAGTTCTAGAAGTATGCAAAAAATCCACATATCACATCTTTGACTTCTGGTTTGGAGTGTCTGTCATTGCATGAACCTCATCAAGAGGCGGCTTCAAAATCTTCTCAGTATTAGGAACACTTTCTTCTCAAGAAACTAATAAACCATTTTGAAGCTCTCCTTGCATATCTAAGTTACAGAAAAAACTAAGATTTCAGAGATACAGGGTTTTAGGAACTTAGGTTACATAAAAAAATATTCAACAAATTTCAGCCAGGTTCAGCCACAAAAATATCATTTATATTAGTAATAATTTTTGTATTATTTAATAGTATAGGATTTAATTAGACTATTAGATATTTTTTTAGAATTTTTTCTGTTTCTATTTATTCTTAATTATTTGGGGATATTTTCTATTAATTTTTTTTTGGTTATTTTGCTAGTTTTTGTCTAATCACAAAAAATCCAGCTATATTCAGCAGTTGTCGTTTAGAAATGTAATAATTTAGCTAGATTCAGCAAGATTCTTCGGTTACCATTTAGATCCCTAGATTGTGCATATTTTCTCACATTCTAGGAAACTTTGATCTCTCTCTTCTCACACAAATGCACATGACGAGACAATGAAGAGGCACCAGATGGTGGCAGGTCTGAAACGATGGCGGATCTCGGCTTGGCGAAGACTTGGATCGCACATACGAGCTAGAGCTCGTGGGATCGGAGGCTATTCGGCTTGGAAACTGCACACGAGTGAGCTCGGTGAATGGCGCACCAGCAACGAGCAACGACTGCGAGTGAGATCGGTGAGGCTAGGACTTCTCTCTCTCGGCCAAACTCTCTCTCTCTCTCTAGAAATATAGGGCGCTAGATCTCTACTTATAGGGATACTCTAGGGTTTCCAACATGCTAGCCAAAACAAATGAGCCCTATTTGCCAAGTTTATGCTGGGATGACTTATCATACCGTGAAACATTCTAAGAGTTTGGGCACAAAGCTGTATTCATGTTAATATAACGACTATGTGCTTGAAAACTTGGGTGTATTTGAGAATCACAAAAAGTGAAAATATAATGGGAAATTCGTCAAGATAAAAACATTTAATATGACTTGAACTGAATGAAAAATAACTTGAGTTTTATTAACCTTACAAAACATATTAGTTAAAATACAGCTGATTCTCCATAATTGTATTATTTGTAAGAAGATACAAAATCATTTATCAAAACATTCTACGTAAACACACAACCTCCATAACTTGGATTAGTACTAACGATTCGACCAGTATGGCTGAAATCACACGCCTCTTCAGTACCTCCTTGGTTTTGGTAGTAATCATTCATCACAAATGATGAATGGTTAGCAAAAGTATTTGGTTCATAGCAAGGACCACCAGGTCTGATTATTACACAAGAAACTTTCCCTGCGCTACATGCCCAATCGATATTAGCTTTTAGTTGTGCATCTGTCGCCGATGGATCTGACACACACCATGTCTTTGCTGGGACACGAAGAGGGTAAATTAAAAGGAAAGATAATGGAAGACTATTAGACTACTGTCAACAGCGTAAATATATATAATCTATAAATATATCTTAGGAAAGATAAAAGGAAGACTATTAGACTACTGTTTAAATTTGTTTGTAAATGATAATTAACTCAAATGATATTGCAATATATATCATCTATAAATATATCTTATGAAAGTAATTTATTTCCATAATATTTAATTATATTTTACAAATCTTTGACCAGTTTATGCTAGTTTGAGGTGGAAAAATTAACACTGGCTGACTAGTGAGGGTCAATAAAAATTATGGAATGTTAATAGTTAACATATAATATATGTAATGGGTATAAAAGTAATTGTATATGAGGAGAGAGAATACACTATGAGTCATATGGTAGTTTCTTAATTACTTTTGATTTTTGTGGTATCTAGTGCATATTCCCTATAATAAACTAGAAAGTACATGTGCTATAGCACGGGTTAAATTTTATTTTATACAAAATTTTGTATATTTTATATTTGAAAATAAAATTTTGTATATTTTGTATAAATAATATGATAATTTATTTGTTTCATAAAAATAGAATCATATAAAGATGAGCAGTGAATTCTAATGATAAGTAACAAATTAATATGGTATGATAGATATCAAAAAATTTTATATGATGAATAATTTAAGTCAATCGATCGATAATCAATTGAAAAGATTTTAGTTTAATATCAATCGATAATCAAGTCAACCCGTAAAATGATGAATATACAAATGATACATAACTTAAACATGTCTAAATTATTAATATCTTAATTTTATAACCAACTAATGAACCGTATATTTATTATATAGTATTCTAGATTGGTGGGGGAGAATTATAACATCCGCGAACCGAAATCCCGGTTTAGAGGATTGCATCGGTCGATGCGGATAGTGCATCGGTCGATGTAGGTTTAGTTTTCTGCGTTTTGACTTAAGTTAAATGCTGCGTTTTGGGTTAGGAAACCCTTAAGTCGTGTTTTTGTCTCATTCGACAGTTTTGGCCAATTTTGAGAGAAAACAAAAGAGAGAAAACAAAATAGAGAAAAGTTCCCTGAGTGTTCTTGAGTGTTCTTGGTGATTTCTGGAGATTTGAGGCTGTTCCTGTAGAGATCTGTAGCTGAGATCGTTGTAGGAGCTTCCTAGGAGTGTTTTTTTTGCTTGTTTAAGGTTCAGAATCTTTTTGGCAAAGGTAAGTGCATGACCATGGCTTATCTAAGCTAGAGATCTCTCTGATTTGCTTGTTATGTGTTGTTAGGCTTGTTAGATTGTTATTTAGGACGTTAGGAAGCTTCTTGTGGCTTGGGATCGAGTTTTGTGATTGTAGGAACGAAGATCCAGCGAGAAACTTTGGGGAAAACATGATGCTCGGCATTGCATCGGTCGATGCACTTTGTGTGTCGGTCGATGCAAGTGCGAGGACAGCGCGTAAAACTTAGGGTTTTGGTGTTATGTCGAGCATGCATCGGTCGATGCAGTGCGAGTGTCGATCGATGCAAGTGCATCTACCATCGGTCGATGCAACCTTGTGTCGGTCGATGCATGTTGGTGTCGGTCGATGCAGAGTCCTGGTTTGTTATTGTTGAATGTTGATTGTTGTTTGATGGTTAGAGATGTCTCTATTGCTTGTGTGTATAGCCCAGTAGATGGGAGGATTGCATTACTGAGTGTTTATAAAATACTCATGCATTGCAATTTATGTTTGTGATGCAGCTAAAGGTAAAGTGTGATCGTGGAATCAAGGCAATGAAGAGGAGGATGTTCTAGTTGTTCGCTTGGTTGTCTAGCTTCTGTTAGGTTGCTAGAGTGGAGTTCTAGAATGTTGTTTAGGATTGTTGGTTCTCTGGTTTATGTTGTTTGGATCATTAGTTTATGATTTGGAATTAGTGTTGGTTATTGAATTATTATTGGTTATCTATTGGATATTGATATTGGTTATTTCCGCTGTTGATTGTGATTGTGGTTAGGTGGCTAGCTGTAGTTTATTTATTATATTATATTTAAATATTTATTATTTATTATTTAAAAAAAAAAAGTTGGGTCCTTTCATTGTTGAGACGTGCAGATGCTACTGTAGAAGAGGAACGAGTGGTGGAGACGTACCACTGTCTAGAGCCGCCGCAGTGCCACCATGCGCAATAGAGGGTGAAGGCGTATCATAAGAAGGTGTCAAAGGCAGTGGTTGCGAGGTTGCACAACGGCTATTCTGGACCGAGTTTGTGTTATGAGAACTGGAGGAGCCCGACTGTGAGAACCAGTGGGAGCAGGTACACCTTGATCCGACAGGAATCTTGTGTAATCATTGCCTCCAAACATCTATAAGAAAAGTAAATCAAAAGTAAATCAAATCATAATTCAAAACAAAACAAATTGAAACGGAGAAGAAGAAGAAGTCATAACAATAATAAATCAAAACAAATCAAATCTAAAAATTTAAAGAACAAGGAGATTGAAACAGAGAAGAAGAAGAAGAAATCATAACAAAAAAATAAATAGAAACAAACCTTTCAGATCTATGGTTTGATTCGACGAAAATCGGATGAGAGACGAACATGATTTTCGATTGACGAAGGAAATCGAGAGACGAGATTAGGGTTTTCGATTGAAGAAGGAAATCGAGAGACGAGAGAAACGGAGAAGAAAAGATCGGAAGAAGAAAATTAGGGTTTGGTTTTGACGGAAGAAGAAGATTAGGGTTTGGAATTTTTTAATTAGTTTAGCCTAAGAATCAATGCAATTTTCACTTCAGTTATTATCAGTTTTAATTGTCATCATTCTAGATGCCAATGATAACTTAGAATGCCATTCTATAAATCCATCGTAGATAGGTTGATTTGCAGCATCTAACATAGCATAAAAATGTTGTGCATATATGTTGGGTTCTTCCATATTACTCTCAAGAAATGTAGCAATAGTTTCTTGAAATGCATCATTAACCATATCATGAAATCAATTTTCCTCATTATACCCATAAAAACCAAATTGATCAGATTCTTGATGCCCATAATTACTAGGTTGGTCAACATCATAATTCATACTACTACTTCCAGCGTTACTGCTAGAACCATCTCCATAATGTAACCATACATAGTAATTCGGCATAAATCCTCTATTATAAAGATGCTTTTCATTAGATTAAATTCCAAATAACTATCGTTTAAGCACTTACGATATGGACAAAATATTGTACCGTTTTCACGAGCAAAGTCTTGGTTTGTCGCCTGGTACATAAAACCATGCAACCAATCACAAAACTCTTTTGTCACATCACCAGTCTCCGGATATCTATGATTGTACATCTCCCCGCCTCCAAATATTATTATGAAATTTAAAAAAATTTAGGCTTTTTTGTAGCTTTTTTTTCTTTCACAATATTTTTTTTGGTAGCAATAGTGTTTTTGTTGCAAGTATTTTATGTTGTGGTTTCCATGTCTCATGAACTTGCTATTTATAGGCTTACTAAAAATAATTGATATGAATTTGCTAGGGGAAATTTGCAAAGAATTTGGGAGTGATATTTTTTAAATATATTTTTTGCTACAAATTTGCGAGGCGATTCGATTTTTTCTGACATAACAGTTACACTCGGGTAAAACGCACTTTTCGACATCTACGTCCCTCGTAACTTCCTCGCAAATTTGCTATGGAAGGCGTTGATATGCTCAAATTTACCCTAGAGCTACTCTCTCAAATTAAGAGATCACTGCAGTAATTAGGGGTCGAATTCCACAAGGACTCAAGACTACACAATAAATTATAGAGTTTTTTAATTATGCTAAACAGATTAGTTTGAATTGAAATAACAATGCAAAATATTTAAGTTGTGAAAATTCAATGGATTAAAAAGCTAGGTCTAGGGAATTTCTCAGGAAATTACAAATTATTAAATCAATAAATAAATTAGGATTCAAGCAATTAAGAACAGATCTAGAACTCTAAACACTTCTTTAAAATAAATCAGTTCTCACTGCAAATATTGTCTAGATTAAAAACCAGAAAATTCAAATCTCTTTGTAAAATTGTAGGTTAAAAATCAGCTTTAAAAACAGGTTTAGATTGTTCACAAAATCTAAATCAAATCTCTTTGCAGAAAGTAATTTTGCTCATCAAAAGTTTTTATCAGGTAAATCAATTATATTCTCATATCAATCAATAATCCTAAAATTTAAATCCAGATGACTAATCAAATATCTAGCATTAAGAAAAACCTATGGTGAAGATCTAGAAAGATATTGAATCCTAAATAAACAGATCTAATAATTCATAAAAACCCTATGAAAAACCTTGAACCTAACAAGCAAACTACTCAGACATATTCAATGAAGAACAAAACATAATTCTGAATAATAAGCAATAGAGATTAAAAGAGTAAAAGGGAGTTCAATAATTCTTCTCTACAAAGCAGATCTCTCTCTCTCCAAAGCTCTCAAAATCTCACAGGGTTGCAGAAAAATAATAATTGCTAGAAAACAACTTAATGGTTTGTAAATGGTTTGTAAAACCTAAAAATACTATTTATATGTCCTAAAACACGTCAGGGACTAATCTTGCAATTATGGAAAACTTTGGGGCAGATTTGTAAAACTTCCAAATTGGCTTCTCCCGTCGGTTAAACTGGGTGTCGACCGACACCAAGAGTGGTGTCGATCGACACCATCTCCTCTGATCGAATCCAATTCCTCCGGATTATTGCTCCAAACTGTTCCAAATTGCTCCACTTTGCTCCATCCATGCTGAAATCCTAGAAAACCTGCAAAGACTCCAAAACATCCTAGAAACACATCAAAAGACTCTAAAAGACTCCTTATATCATGGTTAAAAACCACAAAAACCATGATATATCAGGCGTTATCGCTAATGCGTCGCAAATTTGCGAGAAAATATTCCGTCGTAAAATTGGCGAGGGAATTGTAAGTATCCTGTTCTCTATAGTAAGTTACTTGCAAATCCGTCGCAAATTTGCGAGAGCATATTGTCATTGTAGCTTTCCGTTGCAAAAAGCGTGTTTTCTTATAGTGGATTTAGTAAAATATAAATGTGCTAACTATTAGTAAAGCATGTCTATTATTTTATACTAACTTGTTAAAAAAAATTCGAAGTATTAAAAAAAACGAAAGGAAAAGAAAAAAAAATTAGTAGAAAAAAGTTAGATAACCATTGGACACCTTGAAAATGATAATTGACCTTTGTATGCCTTGAATTAAACGTGCGACGAGTTTTCATAATCAATTCAATTTACATCAACATAAACAGTAAACAGTAGAAGGTGAAGAGAGCCCAAAATCGTTGAACAAAGAAAGTCAAGAGAAAAAAAGAGAGCATGATCGTTCCTCCTCCTCCCAGCCTATAAATTCACCCTCCATTTTTTCTCATCCTCTCTCAACTCATAAGTCATAACCTAAACACCACTCGAGCTTCTGCGTCTAAGGTCATATATAGCTCACATAGAAAATGGAGAATCCAAGCGTTAATGATCTATCTCAGATCCTCCCTCGCGTCCTTGTCGTCTCTAGACGCACCCTTCGCAAGAACAAGTTCGTCGATTTCGTTGGTAATATATAGTCCTTTTGATGGATATCCTTCAAATGTTCTACGTTTTGTTGTTCCATTTTCCCTTAGACGTTTTGAAAGTTTATGTTTGCTTTTTTTTTTTTCCGTTTAGGTGAGTACCATCTTGATCTTATTGTGGAGTACGGTGCTGTACCGGTGATTGTCCCACGAGTGTCTGGTGTTCACAAGTTGTTAGAGAGCTTCAAACCAATCCATGGAGTTCTACTCTGTGAAGGAGAAGACATCGACCCTTCTCTATATGAGTCCGAATTATCTTCCCTATCACCTCAAGAACTCGACGAGATTAGAAAAACACACGCAAGTGATACAGCTATCGACAAGGAAAAAGACTCTATTGAGTTTGCCCTAGCAAAGCTCTGCCTAGAACAGAACATTCCTTACTTAGGAATTTGTAGAGGATCACAGGTATTGTATCCTTGTCTAAAAAGGAGCATAACATTTTAGTTTTAATAATCATAATAAAATAAAATGTACAACTAATTTTTCTTGCCACTTAGAATGGTAGAAGACAATATATATATCAATCAATGGATAAGACCACCACGGTTGTTTAACTATTCTAATGAAACTTGCATGCAGGTCTTGAATGTTTCTTGTGGTGGGAGTCTTTATCAAGACCTTGAGACAGAGGTCACAAATTACGTCTCTGATGAAAACAAAAGAAACCACATCGATTATGATGACTATGATGGTTATAGACATGAGGTGAAGATAGTAAAAAACACTCCTTTGCATAAATGGTTTAAAGATTCCTTAGATGAAGAAAAGATGGAGATCTTGGTCAACAGTTATCACCACCAAGGAGTTAAGAGATTGGCGAAAAGGTTCGTGCCAATGGCTTTTGCTCCTGATGGATTGATTGAAGGGTTTTATGATCCTGATATGTATAATCCTGATGAGGGAAAGTTCCTAGTGGGTTTACAGTTCCATCCAGAGAGGATGAGAAAGAACGGTCTCGAAGAATTTGATTTTCCTGGTTGTTCTGTTGCTTATCAGGTTCGTGATTATGTTTTTTTTTTTTCTTTTCCAATAACATCTATTATGCGGGTTTAAATTCAGATTGTGACACTTCAACAATTACAGGTACAAAACCCCTAAACTAAATAACCTGATCATTGAGTTCATGTTCTTTTGTGGTTGGTTATTGACAGGAATTTGCAAAGGCAGTTATTGCATGTCAAAAGAAGCTGAATAGCACATTGTCCGTTCCTAAGAAATTGGAACTCAATCCAGAAATGGAGAACAAAAGAAAGATACTTGTCAGGAGCTTCTCGCTTGCTAGGTCTATGTACACCAGATCTTATTCGTTGAATAACCAACCCATAGAATCAGAACTTAAAGTTGGGGCTGAGTTTCTTGAGGTACATTACACCAAATCGTTCTGTGTTACTGTTAATTAAACATTATTATCTTGATCCATTTTATTGCAAGGGATGAGAAAGAGGTTAGGAATGTTATTTGGCCTTTCGTATATGGAAGGGCTAAATGTAAAAGCTCTATAAATTAATAATGTTGAGACCATGAAAATGTATTAATTTATAAAGGTTTTAATTTATCGATAATTAGTAATTATTAATTTACAGAAAGATTTTCCTAATTTGGTAGAAAAAAGAACCAAAAAAAAAAAATTAATTGTTATAACTAATATTTTTGTAGAATCAATTACAAAGAAAATAACAATTCTCATATTTTGAAGAGAACAGTCAAAGTTTCTGATATAGTACAAATATTAGAAATGAATTCTAACAAAAATTAATGTGTATATATACATATATTTTGATAATTCTATATAATTTTTAATTTATATTATTGATGGGACCATATTATTTATAAAGGATTTTCAAAAAAAAATTATTTTATTGTTATCGAATTGTATCCAAAATTGCATTGGCCAAATTTGGGACGGAGAATTATATTAATTTATAGAAATTATTAATTTACCGAGTATTAATTTATAAAAATTTTATTGTATTATAATATTGTCGGCACGGGTTAATAATTTGGGGTTCACTTGTTTAATTTTTAATTGGTGTCTTTCTGATTGAAAAAAAAAGCAAAAAAAAAGTATTTATTGCTCTGTGATTCTTTTATTTAACTAAATACACTTTTCCTATACATAATTAGTATTCATTTTTTTGTTTTTTTGAATAAGTAAGAGGTCCAGCTATGCGACTTCCAAAGTCATTGTAAATGTGAATTTGATGACCAAGGCTTAACACATGTTTTTGTTTCATTCGATGTGGACAGTCAAATACGGCTCTAAGTGTGAAACAAGAGATGAGGCTGAAGGAGATGGGAGCGACAATGAGGAACGGTGGATCATTTACGGAAAAGCTTAGGCTTGATGAGGAGAAGCAGAGGAAAGCGATGAACATAATGAAGAAGATGAACGTTGAGAGACTCTCTGAGCTCATCACTTTCTATCAACTGATGGGTAAGATCTCTAGTGAGGTGTTGGAGAGAAAACTTCATGCCTCAGTCAATGAACACAACCTCACTTCTCAATGACATCAGCTAAAAAACTATAATGATGTATTGATTAATGGCATTAATTTAATGCTTAAGTTTGGCTTTTAAAAATTTTTTTTTGTGTGTTTTAAGTTACTTTTGTGCTTTGGAAACGTATTACATGACTTACTTTCAATAAGCATACGACTTGCAACGAAAGAACCTTGTAAATTTGTAATGTTTGGCTTTTTTAGCCAATAAATAAAAGACTATATGTAGTAGATAGCACAATTTTAAAAAGAAATTAAGGAACTATCATTTGACCAAATAGTACCCAAAATATACAGTATAATTGTCTTCATCTTCTCCATAATACTCTTTTTTTGTTTTTAGTTCAAAGATATAACAACTTCCATATTTGTTCATCTTCATCCCTTACTTTTTTTCTTCTCTCTTTTTAACCATTAACTACAGTCATGAAGACCAACACCACCATCACTTCCTCTCTTTTCATTCTTCAACTGCTCTTGATTCTCCACCTTCTTTACCTCTTCTATGTCATCAACAATAGTGTCATCCTAACTCTCTACATACTTATGTGTGCATTCTCCCTTTAATAGTCAAAGATCTTCATTTTTATTTCACTGAATTTCAAATTTTCTTGGAATCTCCGTTGTCTTTTGTTTTTATAACATGCATTTTTTTTTGTATTACACGTTATTTATTAAGATCACATGTAATGCTGATACATCTTTTGTTTTTGTTTGAGGGCAATTTTGATTTTTCACATCATTGAAAAATGGTAGTTTCCAAAATTTTGTGATTCAGTGGTATTTTCTCAATTCTTTTTGAGTCTAGTGGTAGTTACTAATATTACTCTAAATAAAAAGGTCAATTCCGAACAGAAATGCCAAACACGATTACACAAACAAAATTGTTTTGTAATATATATGTAAGTTTCTTTTTTCACGTACATAATGTAACAGTGTTCAGTGGGACGGGGACCAAAGAAAGATGGCGATTGATGTGATAAAGTGGTAATGGGAAACGCATGATTCATAAAATGATTAACAAAATTGTATTCATATTATATAAATATCGTGGCATATAGGCAGATTTTTGTATTCGTAATATCTCGTAAATATCAATAATGTAGACAAAACGTTCTGATTAAATTAATGTCGCACAACAACTACAGAGGAAAAACACATTTCATCTATAAAACACTTTTGAAACACAAATGGAATCTCGTGGTTTTGCTTGTTTATAATTTAATGAAGTCAGTTGTGTCATGTGTGTATAAAACTATTGAAATGAACATGATATATATATATATATATATACATATATATATATATTCAGAAACTAAAACTTTACAGAAAGTTTTGGATATTTTTATGTCAAAGTTATAAAGTATACTACAACTAGAAGTCATTCCGTGCTACGCACGGATTTAGCTTATATTGTTTTTGAATTTTAGTAATTTAGATATTATAGTTCTTTTATTTGTTTACTCAGCAATTGTTATTTTAATGATTTTTAAAATATACTGATCATTTCAATATTTTTTGGGTTCTTTTGTTTAGTGTTACTTAAATTTTCCTTTTATATGTAGTATTAGAGTATTTCAACATGTAGAGAAATTTTTGGTTACATAGTAGTGTGTTTATGGTTTTTTCTCTCTTTAGACTTTCAAGACATATTTAAATACTAAACCATATCTCTTCAAAATTATACCCCAAAATTATATTTAAATAATATGAGAAGGTTTTTCTCAACTTCTTCTAATAACATGACACCTGGCTTCTTATATATCTGACACATGTCTTCATTTTCAATTTAATTCAAAACATTGGGTTAAAGAAACTTAAATAGATCCATCTCAATTCCCTAGCCAACAAGATATAAACTCATTTCAATTTTAATTCAAAACTATGGAGCAAAGAAACCAAAGAAACAAAAAAAATAGGCCTGTTCCCTAGCCAACATGACTAATTAAAAAAGTTAAATATATTTTCTTTCTTTTCCATGCCTCTCTGCTTCTACGAACTTGGCATCATTTCGAAGCATCAACTACATAATCTGACAATGTATTAATGCTTTACTTATGGTTGGTTGTCCCTCATTTCTTACATCATCATCAATTCTATCATCTGCTTTATTCCTCTTTGATGACCTAATTGGTTAAAAATCACATTATTTATTATATAGAAGTACTCAGATTTATCTTTCTCTACCAAATCTTTAATTAATTTTGGTTTTTTTAATTTAGTATTATTTCATAGCAAAAATCTCTATAGTTTACTTTTGTTAAAGAAAAATTAATCTATTAATCTATTTTGTTTTTACGATTCATAAAATTTTCACTTATTTTTTGATCGCAACTGGAACTTTATTACTTCACTATTTTTATCGGTTTCACATGTCAATATTTACTATATATTAAACTATAATAAAGTAGAGTTGTGAGAAATTGTCATTTGGTACTCCTGTATTTTTTTTAACATGTGTCATTTTTTTCAATTTTAATGAAATAAAAAGACACATTATTGCTAATCTAAAACTAAATTGTCTACACACATTTTTTTAATTTGGGACATTTTATTTGTTCAGTTTCTTTAGATTTACATTTACTTCTCTCAATCAATTACCTTTATGACATTATGGGTGGACATTTTCTTTTGTTCAAACTGTTCATGTTGAAATAATGCATATGACCAAATTAATTACAATTAATATGCTTTATAACTGTATTTATTGCCATGAATGTGACTACTCAGAATAATGTGTCAGTGAAATTCCTTTTCCCATCATTTCCCATGGTATTTTTTAAAAAATATTATTTCTTATGAAGTTTTTTTAAAAAAACATGATGTCTTGCAGTATGATGATTAACATATTAATTTCTCTAGGACTATTTGAAGAAATCGTTTATAAAGCCATGTCAATGTTTATAAATCGTTTATGGTTTTTTCTCTCTTTAGACTTTCAAGACATATTAAGCATTCTCTATCTTTTTATTTTCTTTCTTGCGTTTGCACAAATTATATTACCACTGACATCTACAAAAACATGAAAATTTTGGAAAATAACTTACATGAATACAATCTAAATATGAAATTTAGGTAAACAACAATGAACTTAATAAATATATTTTACCAGCTAATTTTTGGTGAGGTAAAAAATGCAATCACATCCCTCAATATAATTTATTCTTTATACATTCTAATACAAATTAA
>NC_025689.1:27523061-27561294 GCF_000633955.1 Camelina sativa
CTTGTTGGCTAGGGAATTGAGATGGATCTATTTAAGTTTCTTTAACCCAATGTTTTGAATTAAATTGAAAATGAAGACATGTGTCAGATATATAAGAAGTCAGGTGTCATGTTATTAGAAGAAGTTGAGAAAAACCTTCTCATATTATATAAGATACTGTAGTTTAATAACACAACATAAGGAATGGTTTTTACAACAGCAGTTAAAGATGAGCTATATATAATAAATTATTCTATTAGCGAGATATATATTTATATTGAAACTAACAAATTATTCTTTTATTATTTAATTAAATTTTTTCAATTTTTACATTGGTTCAAATAAAATTAATCTGGTATTGGATCAATCAATACAAGTTAGTATGACAGAATTTTCAATGTAACAATTTCTATTTATTTTAAAATGATTGATTTACATCTCACCGATCTATCTCTCTTTATTTTATTTTTTAGTTTGGATGAAATTTTGTATCTGGTTGGATATATAAATATATATATAGTTATAATTAATTTTTGATATATAAATTAAAGGGTAAAATAGCAGATAAGTAAGATGTGATTTTGCACTTTAATGTGGCAAATAACATGTTTTTTTTAATAACTAAAAAGTTTTGGACTAAAGTCCATACATCCCTTCAGGTCCAAGATCAGAGCAAGTTATATGGTATCGTCTCAAATATCATGTTTTTCTGATGGATTTAAACATATTACATATATCACGTAAAAAGGTAAAAATAGGTTCATGACATATGAATCGTTTGCCCGAAAACCAACAAAGAAATGATAATCATATAGGTGAACAAAATTATCCTTTACCTATGGCTCATTCTCGTTGGATACTCATCTATTGATGTGGGTATTTATAGTCAACATATCAGTCAACTATGCTATATTATGATGTTAGTGACCACAAAACGTGTGTTGGAAATTGAGTTGATTGTAAATTTGCAATGGTCGGTGATCCATCAATTCAAATGACTGCAGCATGATTCATGTACCAAATAGTGTTCTCATAATTATCCGCAGTTTGAACCTAAGACCGAAAGAACCTTGGCGGCCACAGGCCACTTTACGCCTATATCATAATTCATGCTTTCATACAAATTTACTTATATATAGATAATTTCACAAGGGTCGGTGAGATATTTTTCAATTTGTAGCTTTTTTTCATTATTTTTTTCATCGAAGTTATATTAAGAACATAACAGATACAAACATATATAGAATTCAAAAAGGTGAAGATATATCTTATATAATATGAGAAAGTTTTTTTCTAACTTTGCCTGTCAATGCGACACTTGGCGTTCTATATTTATGATACATGTCTTTCTCACTAATCATAAATTAAACATTTTTTACATACTTTATTTTATTTATATCTTATATAGTGTATAGTTGGTTAAAAAAAATACGTTGTTACAAAAATATATTTTTTCCAACTTTTTAGTTTCAACATATAATATATTTCCTAATAAAAGCATATACCATATAACAAAAAAATAAAACTACTAATCAAACCAATTAAAACAAAAAAAAAGCTTTCATACTTTTAAAGTCAAAATTGTAACCAAGTTCATTTATGATAGACTAATTTTAAAATATAGAATATGTACTAATATATTTTTAAAAATCACATTGTATTCAATAATCATATATATTGTATTAAAGACAAAACTTAGATAAAAAAGAAACTACTGATCGAACCAATTAAAACAAAAAAAGTTTTCATATTTTAAAATAAAAATTGAAACCAAATTAATTTATGACAGACTAATTTAAAAATATAAAATATGTTCTAATATATTTTTAAAAATCACATTGTATTCACTAATCATATATATTGTATTAAAGACAAAACTCAGATTAAATTAAATTATATTTAATATTCTATAAGTTACAGTTTGACTGTCTTTAAACGTATGTACTAAAAGAAAAGAAAAATAACATAATTGCTTAATCACCCCATGAAATAGTAGGAAACAATAGTTTCACAAAACAATTTAATGGTAATTATAGTATATATTTTAAAATGATTAGAAAATAGATATAATATATCGAATCTAAAAATATTAAATTTGATACATTTTTCTTTTCATGAATTTTATTCAAAATTTAATGTGAGATATAATATAAGATATTTCATAAATTTTTATGACATGAGCCATATTTTAATATACATTATTCCAATTTTTTATATTAAGGGTTATTACCAGATTAGAGAGTAAACACTGGAGCATATGATAAATCATGAGTACAATTATTAAATATTCAAAATAATCATTGGTGATTCCTCTGTTACCTTGTAAAACATATTGTCTAGATTCATAATCTCATTAGTATAGTACAAAATTCAGGTTTTAGAAATTTAGTTTATTGATTGGATGAATTTGAGTCGGTCAGATTTTTTGTCCTCACATATCTTATTTTAAAATCATCAAAATCTGATGAAAAAGTCAACATATAGATATTATAAGTTTTTATATAGTTAATTAAAAAAGCATTTAGATGTAAGTTAAAATAAATTAGAAATGTAGCTATGTCAGAAAAATAATTGGAATGTATCTATTGTTGATATCAATTGTTCTAATTTTGTCTTCCCTTCCATCTACACCAATTGAAATGTTGGAGAATTCATTTTTTTGACAATTAAAAGAACATAAGAATAGAGACAAGGACCGAGAAATAACCCATAATCATAGAAGTATAACACATTCTAAGCAATCATATAGAGTTTCTAATTCACAAGATATTTGTTAGGAAGCTAACTGAAGAAAATCAAACCGTAGCAACATATTGTGGAGTCAAAAAGAAAATCAAATATCAAGATTGAGTTAAAGAATATATAAAGTTGTAAAACCACTCGCAAAAAGATAAATATTTATCAATTTTTTTTTTTTACGATCATATAAGTCTTGATCGCATCCATATATTACAGCTTTGGAAAAGATGTAGGGAAAGATGAGATTTATTTGGTAATATTTGTAAACAATTTTCAATACTCAATTTTCGTTTCGAATGTCTGATATATGGTCTCTATACAAATCTCATGTGTGCTAAGACTATCTCCAATATATATTCTATTTTTTTACTCTAAAGTAGAGCATAGTTTTTTCAATATGTCAATCTATTTTATACTAAAAAATGGAGTTAGTGTAAAAAATTAAAGTTGCATATAGGGTAATCGTACCATTTACTCTATTTTAGAGTAAGATATATAGTAGGGTTAGAGCAAATGTTACTCTATAACAAAGTTTTGACTTTAAAATAGAGTGGGTTGGAGATGCTTTAAGAACCTAACAATTTATCACAAAGCAGTAAAATCCAAAAACAACAAAATTTTGAGAGATTTAATTACTTCACTAAAAAAATTTCCGATATGTTTTGTTTATTTTATTTTGCATCCAAACATTATGAACCATATATAAAAAGGAACAAATATTAAAAAAATTTAAAAAATTCATATAAAAAATACATTTCTAAATTTAAAATATATCATAATTAATAAAAATTAAATTAAATATATCTCGTGTATCGCCCGAGCCTATTTCTAGTAAAATATATTTTTCAGTTTGTAGCTTAGAGAAAAAACAAAAAAAAGTAGTTCAAAGTAAACTAATAGTTCAAAGTCTCCGCTTTTGTCACAATCCTCACTTGGACTTGGTCTCCTATCCCCCTTCACCGTTTCCACCTCATATTTAGGCTTATATTTCTATCTTGATTGAAAAAACACTTCTTCTGTTCATCGATCAGACAAAAATCATGTATGATCCCCTCAGTTCTAGTTTGATCTTGTTCTTCCTCTTCTCCTTATTCCACCCTCTTCCTTGTACTTCAAGTAAAATGGATTCGTGTGGTGAGACTCTGTTTAAGTGTGGGAACATCACTGCCGGTTTCCCCTTCTGGAGCGGGAACCGTCCTGAACACTGCGGTGATCCATCGCTGGAGGTTCACTGCGACAAAAACAACATCACCTCTTTAAACATCTCAAACCATGTGTACCGAGTTTTCCATATAAATCAAACATCTTACACTCTTACACTTGCCAGAGCGGACCTGCAAGGACCATTTTGCTCCTCTGTATTCACCAACGTATCCTTGCCTCCAGAAGTTTTTGAGCTTTCGCCAACCTACAAAAGCCTCACCGTATTCTACCACTGCAAACCTTTTCGTCATTACTATTTGAGTTATACATGTCTAAAGAAAGGTCAGATCTCAGTGTCTGAAAAACCTGAACGTCCCGAGAGCTGCCATGACAGTTTCACCATGAACGTTCCTAAGAGTTTCGTTACAAATGAGAAAATTCTGAATATGACAAATTTGGAAAGTGTTTTAAGAAAAGGATTTGAGGTGAAGGTGAAGACAGATAAAACAACGTGTCAAGAATGTTCACTCCATCCACCACCTGGTAAGTTTCTTATGCATCTCTATCATTTCATATCAATTACTTAGACTTAGCTTAGACATATCAAAACAACTAGTAATCTATGTCTCTACTGCATGAAACGCATGTCCCTAGAGTATAATTATAATTTTTCAAAATCTGATATGATCAAATTGTTTACCAACCTATATTTGGCTTTAGATCGTCGATCAATTTAAAATACTACATCAATGGACTTATGTACCTAATAGTGTTCCCATACTCATCCGCAATTGGAACCTGAGACCTCATCAACTACGTGTGCGACACTTTGCCATAATACTTCATCTAGGCTTCCTCGAAATTTTTAGCGTAGAGAAAAGAACCAAAAATATTTTAAAAGTAAACTAATACTGACATCCGAAGTCTCCGCTTCTGTCACTATTCAATTCTCACTTGACTTGGTCTTCAGGCCTTTCACAGTTTCCACCTCATCTTTATGCTTATCTTTCACTCTGTTTAAAGAACCTCTTCTGCTCTTCTCAACACAAACCAAACCCAGAAGACACACTATCCATAGATCTGAAACGAAACATGTACAATCTCCCCACTTCTTGTCTGTTCTTTCTCTTTCTCTTATCCTTATTTCACCCTCTTCCTTGTACTTCAAGTAAACAAGTACATGAGTGGTGTGAAGCTCAGTTTCAGTGTGGTAACATAACCGCTGGTTTCCCCTTCTGGGGAGGGAATCGTCACAAAGATTGCGGTCATCCATTGCTAGAGCTTCACTGCCACAAAAACAACATCACCTCTCTATTCATCTCAAAAGAAGAATACTATGTTTTTCATCTAAATCAAAAATCTAACACTCTTACAATTGCCAGAGCAGAGCTTCTAAGTTCTTTTTGCTCCTCTTTTAACTTGGAAAAATCGGTGCCTCCAGAAATTTTCGAGCTTTCGCCAGCATACAAAAACCTCACCGTTTTCTACCTCTGCCTCTCTCCTACGCATAACCTTTTCAGTCATACATGTCCTGAGATTGGTCCAATCTCAGCGTCTGAAAACCCTAAACATCATATGTCCTGCCTTTCCAGTTGCACCGTAAACGTTCCTAGGATTTTCTTCACAAAGGAGAAAGAGTTGAATATGACCAAATTGGAAAGGGTTTTAAAACAAGGATTTGAGGTGAAGCTGACGGTCGATAAGAAAGCGTGCCAGAAATGTTCATCATCTCATGGAATCTGTAGCTTCAAAGAAACATTTCCGTATGCATTTAAATGCATTCCAATCGATCAACCAATTGGTAAGTTTCATATCCATTTTCTTCATTTTATGCTCAAGTAGCAGTTTGGTTCTTCTTATGAGCCTATGAGATATATGCAGTATGAGCATGGTGGTAAAACTCAAGATATTTATTGAGTTTTTTTCACCCTACTCTGACATATCAAACAACTAGTTAGCTGTATCACTAATTGAATTTTCTTCTTCCACGTCAGTCAATTTTCGTACTAAATGGTTTTATTTCCATAGTCAATTTCTCTGCAATTTCTTTAATTTCTATATATATAATACTTTTTTTTTTTAAGTTTCTAAGAGTGCATAAATGACTAACGTACCTGATACCCCCAAACCTTGGACACTTTGCAAAAGCCAAAAGGCCTATATCAGGATTCATGCACCGTATAGTGTTCCCACAATTTCCTTGAATAGAGAGTTTCACAATAGTAAGAGCAGTCTTTCAATTTTTTTAAAAAAAAAATTGGAAAAAGAGAAAACAAAGAAGAAAATATTTTCAAAGTAAACTATTAGAGACATCCAAAGTCTCTCTGCTTTTGTCACTATCCAACTTGACTTGGTCCTAAGTCTCTTCACCGTACGTTTCCACGACATCTCTCTATGCTTATCTCTCTCTTTATTTAAACTGATCTTCTCGACACAAACTAAACCCAATAGACACAGTTTTCATCGACCACAACAAAATCATGTACTATCTCCCCAATTCTTCTCTAGTCTTGTTCATCCTCTTCTCCTTATTTTACCCTTTTCCTTGTGATTCAAGTAAACATGAACATGGGTCATGCAAAACTCATCAGTTTCAGTGTGGGAGCATTACCGCCGGTTTCCCTTTCTGGGGAGGGGATCGTCACAAACATTGCGGTCATCCATCCCTGGAGCTTCACTGCGAGAAAAACATCAGTTCTTTACTCATTTCAGACCATCTGTACCATGTTCTCCATATAAATCAAACATCCTACACCCTTACACTTGTCAGTCGAGACCTACTGCAAGAGCCTTTTTGCTCCTCTACATTCACCAACGAAACCTTACCTCCAGAGCTTTTCAACCTTTTGCCAACCTACAAGAGCGTTACATTCCACCGTTCACATGTTTATCCTCACCGTTCGATTTATACATGTCGTGAGATAGGTAAGATCTTCGTGTCTGAGAACCATTTATATAAGACCTGCCTTTCCAGTTTCACCGTGAAGGTTCCTATGAGTTTCCTTACAAAAAAGAAAGTGTTGGATCTGCAAGTTTTGGAAAGTGTTTTAAGACAAGGATTTGAGGTGAAGGTGAAGATCGATGAGAAAAGTTGTCAAGAATGTTCATCCTCTCATGAAATCTGTAGCTACGATGAAACCTTGCCATCTGGAGTTAAATGCAATCCACCAACTGGTAAGTTTCTTATGCTGGGCTAGCGACTTTACTTCTAATAACCCTAACTTATGCAGTATGAGCATGGTTTGAGAAACTGAAACCTAAAATCACAGTTTGACAAGTCTTTCTCTTCCTGAATACCATATTATTTTTAATTAACCCTTTAATTTGACATACCAAACAACTACTAAGCTTATTTCTCCAAGTAATTTCGGTTTTGATCTTCCTCTAATAATTTTCACACGTTTAGACATAGCTTAGTAGTGAGCTTATAAAGAGAAGGTGATCAAGATATAAACTTCTTGGTTTGAAATTCTCCTCCAACAAGGGATGATATATGATGGAGTCGTCTATCAACTTAAATAAGTGGCTCTTTCCTCTTTACATGTAATGTTCCCACAATTTTTCTAAAAAGAGAGTTTCACAATGGTAACATAAGTCTTCGAAAATTTTAGCTTTTGAGAAAAGAGAATACAAAGAATAAAAAGTCTTCCAAAGTAAACTAATAATGACACGCCAAGTCTCCCGTTTCAAGTGTCTCTCTTTATTTCTTTGTTTAAATCATTTCTTTTGCTCTCTCAACATAAACCAAACACAAAAGACACACTGTTCCATAGATCTCAACAAATCATGTACTATCTCTCAACTTCTTGTCTGTTCTTGTTCTTCCTTTTCTCCTTATTTCACTCTCTTCTCTGTGCTTCAAATGAAAAAGAACTTGGGTGGTGCGAAGCTAAGTTTCAGTGTGGGAATATCGCTGCTGGTTTCCCCTTCTCCGGTGGGAGTCGTCCCCAAGTTTGCGGTCATCCATTGCTGGAGCTTAACTGCTATAAAAACATTACCTCTTTAATCATCTCAAACCATCTTTACAATGTTCTCCAAATAGATCAAACATCTAAGACTCTTAGACTTGCTAGAGCAGAGCTTCAAGGTTCTTTTTGTAACGCTACTTTCACAGCCACCACAACCTTGCCTCCCGAAATCTTTGAGCTTTCATCGACCTACAAGAGCCTCAATGTTTTCTACCTCTGCGACACTAAGCTTTCTTACCAATCCTGTTATACTTGTCCTGGTAGAGGTCCTGTCTCGGTCTCTCAAAACCTTGATTATCATAAGTCCTGTCAAGGCATTTTTACTATTAACGTTCCTAAGAGCTTCGTACCAGAAGAAAAAGAGTTGAGTTTGGTACATCTCGAAAGTACTTTAAGTAAAGGGTTTGAGGTGAAGTTGAAGATTGATGAGAAAGTTTGTCATGAAAAATGTTCATCCTCTGGTGGTACTTGCGGCTTCGAAAATTCCACACAAATTTGCTGCAAGGAAGCCTCATCCTCAAGTTGCTATAATCTCCATCCACATGATGGTAAGTTTCTTATACATCATCATCGTTTTAGTAGCCGTCTTAGTTTTGGTTTTGCTTGTATAACCGGTATATCTCCCTCCTAAGAGCAACACAACCTTTAGAAAAATCTAGATAACACCACTACCCCCAAAACCCACTCTGTAAAATGGTCCTATAATCATTTATTTGAATCTTCTTCTATCTCAAACAAATTAGCATTAACTTAGCAGTCTAGCTCTCTTACACTTTTTCTTCTTCTCTTTGCCTTATCCCACACTCCATTTTTTTCTTCCCCACAATATCCTTTTTTTTTTGACAATACCCACAATATCGTTAAATTCTCTAGAACTGATAAAAACCATTGGACCAAACTAGGACATGGTTTGTGCGCTGGTCAATTTATGCAAAAATTAAAAGGGTCCTACTTTTATGATATTCTTTTTCCCATTAGGTTCTTTCTGAGAAAATTCCAAACACCTGACTTTGAAAGTCGTCGTACTGAAAAAAACAAAAGAGTAAAAATTAAAAAATAAAAGACGAAGAAGAGTCCAAAGTGGGAACTCGTTTTATATTCTATAAAAAACAATGATAAAAAACTCGTTTTGAATCACACTATTCGCATTATCGTTTATCAATATAAATAGGAGTACCATTCAAAGTCGTCGTCGTAAGCCACCTAATTCCAAAAGAAACTTCGATTTTGAAAATATAAAATTCCAGATAGAAAACATTAAATGAAAATATTAAAGTGAAGGTTGGTCGAAAAAAGACCAAAAACAAACATGTGTTCCTTTTAGTTCAAGTCTTACAAAAAAACCAAGACATATTCCCAATTGCTTCATCTCTTCGTCTTCTTCTCCTTCTTCACCATTTTCTTTATTCACCTGCAACTGCTACACAATGATCAATTTGTCTCCTTCCCTATCAAAATCTATATCCTATAGCTTCATATGGATGCTCTTTGTCATCCTCCCATCTTATGTTTTCTCAGCTGAGCAGCATCACGTACTCTGCAGTCCCTCGTTTAGTTGTGGCAATCAGAGCGGTCTCTTGTACCCTTTCTGGATTCCTGGCAGAAAAGACTGCGGTCACCCCGACTTCGAGCTCGACTGTAGCGGAGGATTTCCAGAGCTTAGCATTTCCTCTGTGAAATTCCAAATCCTAGCGGCGAACTATACCTCTGGTATCATAAAACTTGCCAGATCCGATTATAGCGATGATCCATGTTCCCAAGATTCTTTAAAGATTTCTTTCAACGAAACGGTTCTTCCAATTGCTCCTACCACCGACTGGCTGTCCGTTTATTACAACTGCGACCAAGACTTTTCACCATTTGTTAATGCTACTTATGTGAAAGAGCTCGAGTGTGGGGATGATGATAGAAGAAATTACTACGTGACGAGAAACCTAGTGTCCTCTCTACTTGAAGGGTACAGTTCGGTTTTCATAGACTTTAGGAGATCTTGCAGTATATACATTAATATTCCCGCATCTAGAACCGCACTGAACACACTCGAGAGCTTTCCAAGTACGGATAATCTAAATAAGGCGTTTAAAGAGAGTTTCGAGGTTGGAGTTAACTTAGATTGTAAGAAGTGCAGAGACTCTGGGGGTTCTTGTGGATATAATCACATACTTACCACGAGTGGGTTTGTCTGCTATTGTATAGATGATCAGCCAGGTAACGGTGTTTGCGGTTCTACAGACAAGGGTAAGGATATCTTGCCTACTAATTCTAATTTCCTAATGGTTCTTCCTCAATAACCACCACTTTTCCCTTCTTTAAATCTCCCTACTCACCCACAAACCTTTTCACTAGATCATCCACAGAACATCCTTACAGTTTCTGATTAAAGTATATATAGAAGAAAGAATCTCAAGTTTTTTCATTTATAGTTCTGTTATTAGTTTCAACTAACCTTTTTCTGGTGCCATTCCATTTTTGATGCAGTTGGAAAGAAGTCTACTAAAGCAAATACAGGTGCTCCCTTTTTTCATGTTCTTTGGCAACAACTGATTTGATTAACATAGGCAACATCACAGACTTATTACGATTTCCTTTTCTTTTATCCTTCTCTAGGTATTATTGCAGCTGCTGTATCTATATCGGCGCTGGCTCTCATAGTCGCATGTGTGTTCTTACTCATCAGACGGAGAAGAAAGACACAAGAAGCTCAATACACAAGCAAGGACTTGCCAACAACATCATACTCGAGTAGAGAAACATCAAGAAATCCAACTTCCACAACAATCTCCTCTAGTAGCAATCACTCGTATCTTCCCTCAATGTCAATCTCTAACCTTCCAAACGGAAGCGACTACTACGGAGTTCAAGTCTTCAGCTACGAAGAACTTGAAGAAGCAACCGAGAATTTCTCCAGAGAGCTCGGAGATGGTGGCTTCGGTACAGTCTACTACGGCATGTTAAAAGACGGACGAGCGGTAGCAGTGAAACGCCTCTACGAAAGATCGCTAAAACGCGTAGAACAGTTCAAGAACGAGATCGAAATCTTGAAAAGGATAAAACATCAGAATCTTGTGATACTCTACGGATGCACATCAAGACACAGCAGAGAGCTTCTACTAGTCTATGAGTACATCTCAAACGGAACACTCGCTGAACATCTCCACGGCGACCGCGCAGAAGCTCGTCCTCTTAGCTGGTCAACCCGATTAAACGTCGCAATCGAAACCGCAAGCGCATTATCCTTCCTCCACAAATCAGGTACAAAACAACATCAAACATCCTAAAATTCACAGTACATTTGCAAATTTCTCACAATGTGTTTATACAGAGATCATACACAGAGATGTCAAAACTACAAACATACTCCTAGAAGATAACTACCAAGTCAAAGTAGCCGATTTCGGACTTTCGCGATTATTTCCAATGGATCAAACACATATCTCAACTGCACCACAAGGCACACCAGGCTATGTAGATCCAGAGTATTACCAATGTTACAGATTAAACGAGAAGAGCGACGTATACAGCTTCGGAGTGGTACTAACCGAACTAATATCATCGAAAGAAGCGGTGGACATAACTCGACACCGTCACGATATTAACCTCGCGAACATGGCCGTATCCAAAATCCAGAACAACGCGTTGCACGAGCTCGTGGATCCGAGTTTAGGGTTTGAGAAGGATTTAGATGTGAGGAGGGAGATGATGTCTGTGGCGGAGCTGGCGTTTCGGTGTTTGCAACAGGAGAGAGAGGTTAGACCTTCGATGGATGAGATTGTGGAGATTTTGAAAGGGATTAAGGATGGGGAGAAGCGTGTTGGGGTGGTTGAGTCTACTCCGGATGTTGTTGATATTGAACGTGGTGGTGATGATGTTGGATTGTTGAGAAATAGTGTTCCGCCGCCGATTTCGCCGGAGACTGATAAGTGGACGAGTAGTTCTGATACGGCGGCGAGTTTGTAAATTAGGAATCGTCCGTGAACTGTAAGTGTTCTTTTTTTAATAATTATTATTGTTTTCCTTTTTTGGACGAGACTGTGTATTAAGAAATGGACCTATTTGTTCTATTTCTGTGATAACGTTTTTTTTTGGTTACAAACTAAAATGACATTACTATTTCTAGAGATGTACATTCCAATAATCGTCATATTCTTAATATTCTACCACATTAGTCTTATAGGGAAAATGTATGAGTAACTCATAATGAGTTATAGCAAAATTAGAAATTTAACTAATGTTAAGTGGATTAATAATACACATTCTATTTTTATAAGATGGATAACAAACAACTCCATATCAAATCTATTTGTATAAAAATCGGTTCATAATTGGTTTGCAATAGATTTCTTCTATTTGAGTACGTGCATCACTACTAGATATACATTATGAATCATATATATAAAAGTAGAGTTTCAGTCTCTCCTTATTGATCCATTTGGCAATGCAATTTTAATATAAAAAAAATTTATATTAAAACACAAATTTAAAACAATTAATTTTCACATTTAACTCACATAATATAAAACTGAAATCTTTATACCTTCTCCTATAAATTATTCATTAACTTTATTTCTCCACTAAGTTGTATTAATCAATTGTATTAAAACAAAACAATAAATTAGAATTGTAACTCTCATTTTTCTAAATGTAATTTTTCATCATTTCTCTTCCTATAAATACTCATTATCTTATTCTCTTAGTCTATCACTCTTTCATTCTCTCATCTTCTTCCACTACTCTCAAATCTCTTTTTTGTTTTGTTTTGTTTTTTTTTGTTTTGTTTTGTATTTTTTTTTGTTATTGTTGTTGTATGGGTTATAAAAAATCAAATCAAATATCATTGTAAAAGCTTAGTTTTAGAGTTTGTATGATATGTATATCTTATATATTTATTTTAATCTTTTAAAATGTTTATCTCCATTTTCTATTTTATATTAACATCTTATAAGTCATTATTTTCATACTTCCTTACAATATTCACCACACAATAAGATCATAAAGTTGAAATGATCCATATGTAATTATCTATTATGTCTCTGGTTATCTCACATATTCATGTATCATTTTTAATAATTTATAAAGATCAATATAATATTTAAAGATCAATATAATTATCCATTTATCCATTTATAAAGACTATTTTGTTTTGTGATCCAATTGATAAATCTGCAGAGATCAATATAATATATATATTTTTTATGATTTGAGGTTTTTGAAAACAAAAAGAACATAATTAAACAATTGGTTTTTTGTGTCTTTAATCAAAATAAAAAATGATCCAAAAAACAAAACATATTCAACTGGAACTTAAATATAAAAATAAAATATAATTTTAAAAATATCATTTCACTAAATTCTCTAAAGATGAAACCATTAGTATGAAATCTAGCACTATAAATTAAATTGATGAGTGAAAACCAAAAAAATATAAGTTATCCTTGGGATTTTAAAAATTATTGAGATTGAAGAATTCATATAATTTTATAAGAAAACTAATTTAGTTTGTCACTTAAAAAGTAATATTTTTTATTTTGAAATATTATGTGTAAGTGTTGAGTTTATATCAACAAACAACCAAATCATGTGAATTTTGATTCAGCCACTTGGTATTCCTTTTATTTTAGGTTATAAAAAATTAAAATATTTATTTATAATTAAAGACATGTAACTCCATTTAACTCAAATGTAACTCCTATCCAATAATTGTACATTAATTCATTCCTCCTACTAACTTATTATCTTTCAAGAGAAATTATTTTTGGTTAAATTTTAATATTTTTTATTTATTTTGGTTGGCTAAACTTATATTCATATTTTGGTTGGCTAAATTAATATATTTCTCATGTAAAATTATTGTTTATAATATATTTCTCATTTCAAAGTTTAAAGCAATATATCATATATATAAAAGTAAGGTTTTGGTCTCTCCTTATTGGTTGATTTTCATTTAATGTTTTCTAATTTTTTTTTTTTTTTTTTTTTTGCTTTCTAATTGCTTTAAACAATATTTAAGATCCAATAAACACAATACATTTAACTCACACATTAAAATAAAATTATAACTGAAAATAAAATAAATTATGCATTAATCATATTCTACCACTCAATTCTATTCAAACACAATAAATTACTATTGTAACTCCATAGTTCTAAATGTAACTTCCATCATTTCTTATCATATAAATAAGCATTCTCTCAATCTATCATTCTCTCATATTGACATTCTTTTACTATCTCATTTTCACATTCTCTCATTCTCTTCTACAATACCTCAAATCATTTTTCGTTTTTTTTTTTTTTATTTTTGATTTCTTATTTTTGTTGTATGGGTTGTAAAAAAAATGAAATATCATTGTAAATTGTTAATGCTAAATTTTAATTTTAGAGACTACATGATATATATTTTACATTGTTCTTATTTTAAAAGATTTATCTCCTTTATCTAATTTGGATTATTATCTTATAAGTAATCATTCTCTCTTCCTCTCCCACCAATATCAAATGTTGTTATATCTCATATGTGTTGTAAGAGTTTGATTCTATATTTTAATTTAGAAAGTATTATATATATATAGATATTACATTGTTCTATTTTTTAAAGATTCATCTCCATTATCTAATTTGGATTACCATCTTATAGTAAACATTCTCTCCTCCTCTCCTACCAATATCAAATGTTGTTATATCTCATATGTGTTGTAACTTGTAAGAGTTTGATTCTATATTTTAATGTAGAAAGTATTATATATATTTAACATTGTTTTCAATTTTTATTTTATTTATATAAAAAAATATTTCTTTTATATTTCTTGCCTTTCTAATCTATTCATATTTATTTTTTAAATTTGCATAGTTAAATTTAAATTCACATATGTTGGTTTTAACAAAACAATCAACTTTATTTGAGAATTAGATGTTCCTATTCATTTTTAAACGATCAATGTGTAACATATAAGCATTTTGTCTTGCAATCACAAGTTCCATTTCCATTACTTAACTCCATGGTTAAACTATAATATATGTTGTCCTATTTGTAGGAATAACAACATACTTATTTAATTTATTTAAAAGAGCAGATGATTAAACGAAATAAACATTTCTCCAAATTTTATAATTCAATCAGTGAGTGTACTTATTACTTTGAAAAACTTTTACATTGAAGTTCATAAAATCATATAAGAAAACTAAAATACTATATCACTTCAAATTTGGAAGGAAACACTTGGTATTCCTTTTTAAAAAAGTCAAGACACATATAAAAATTTATTAATATTTAACTCACTTTAAAGACATTAAAGGTCATTTAACTCAAAAATAACTTCTATCCAATAATTTCATACATTCCTCCCACAAATAAATATATATATATATATATATGTTCAAGATTGTATTTAAATATTACATAATTTTTTAGTTAGCTAAATTTATAGTCACATATATACAATATATATACATAAGAATTTATATTACTTATTAACACCATAATTCGACCCATTATTTGCTTAACTCAATATTGGTTTCAAAGCCAACTAAAGAAAAACAGAAACGATCTTATTGATATTAGACCAAAACATGGGCATACAAACATAATCACTTACACGGAAGATATTTTAAAAAAATAACTTATTATTGCAACATCAACGTATGAAGGGTTTACATAAGCAGTTAATTAGAAAATCTATAATACAATAAATATATTGGAAACAATATCAGTCAATGATAAGATTGGATCCTCAAAAGCAAGAAACAACATCTTCATAATTCATAAAAAATAAACGCCACAATTATACACATCTGAACGAAATGGTATAAACATATAGTGTATAAATAAAAGTGATGGCAAAGCCCGTATATGCCTAATTAAAACGAAATAATACAAAAGAGAAAATGAAAAAGACCAAAAAAAAACAAGAAAATGTCAACTACAGCACAATCCACGCGTTGCGTGGGGAAGCACCTAGTAGTAATAAAAGCCAATCTACAAACCTACATATTTGTTTGCTCCAATCACCACAAACATTGGAATCCTATACAGTAAAACCTCTATAAATTAATAAGTTCGAGACCACAAAATTTTATTAATTTATAGAAGTTTTAATTTATCGATAAATTAACAATTATTAATTTATCGATAAATTAATATTTTATTAATTTATGAAGAGATTTTTAATTTTCATAATTTTTTAAAAAATTATATTATAAAATAAGATACTTTTGTTATCATTCATAATATTTAAGAATTTTCTTAATTTATAATCTTGGCTATCGTAATTGTTAAGTTTAGAGTTTAGGTAAAAATGATAAATGTTAGAAGTTTAGAGTTTTAGAAGAAATTGCTACTATCATTCATGGTAATGATTAAGTCAAAGAATATATTGTGGTAATTTTAGAATCAAATACATGTAAGGAAGCAATTATCGCATTTATGATTCTCCATAATTTTTGGATGCGATTTGAGAAGACGGTAATGAAAAAGATTAGAGATGATCTCCAATAAGAATGCAAATTCAAGAATATGAAAACAACAATAGAGTCATATTTCACTAGATTTTCTTAGATATATATATATATATATATATATCAATATTAGCTTGATTATTAATTTATGATATTGATGGGACCATATTTTTACATAGGATTTCTGAAAAAATTATTATCTTATTAATTTATCGAAATGTATCAATTTTTACACCGGCCCAACTCGGGACCGGAAGAATTTATTAATTTATAGCGAATATTAATTTAAAGAGTATTAATTTATAGAGGTTCTACTGTAACTAACAAAATTAGATCGAAATAGTAAAACATTTACGGTGATTAGATACTCAACCCACAATTTATATTTTTTTTTCCTCTTAAAATTTGTAGACTTGACAAAAATTAAACATATGGATTCATAAAATAAGTTTTTGAGTATACATATGTTGTAAAAAAGAACTTCATCCATCTTCTTTATGTTTCATATAGGTTTTGAATCTAACTTGTATCTAAGGGATTTGATGTTAATTTGTTTTTTTTTTTCTTTTCAACAAATTTTTATCTGTTATCTCTTTGGTCTTTTATTAAAAAGAAATCAGCCCCATTAATTTTATTTTAATATATAAACAAAAAGAGAAATTCGCTGGCATATTAAATAATAAATATCATATCAAATATCCCCAAAAAAAAAGTAAACGACACTCATTCTAACTGCCACGTGTAACCTATCTTCTTCAAGAATGGTGCCGATCCTAGTCACCCTTATTCCCTTTACCTCCACTACGAGTACACTCATACACTCACACGAAGCAACGAATCGAATCCAACAACACTAAACCAATCCAAATGATCAACACAGAGATCAAATCACAAAAATGTCTCTGCAAAAATTCAAGCTTCTCGCTACTCAATGCAGCACCGTCGCGGAGAGTCCAACGCGTAGTCCAGTCATCCACCTCCGCCGCCGTAAAACGCTGCGTTTACTACTCACCCGATCATCATCAGATCGGTGGCGGTTACCTGAGATCCAAAACAACGTAGACGAATCGAATAAATCAGATAAGAGAGGTAAGATCCGATCTCGAAGGAAGCTGAGAGAGCTTTTTGTATCGTCGCCTCCGTTTGAGGAAAGTAGTGTCGGCGGCGGCGGAGGAGGCGATAAGGGGAAGAAGAAGATGGAGGTGGAGATGGAGAGGGACGATGTAACGGTTAACGGCGTTGAGAATAATAACGGAGGTTTTGGTGGAGAAGAGATAACGGCGGCTCGGAGTGTGGGCTTTAACGGGTCTGTTAGGAGGCCCATGTCGTCTGTTACACTTCGATGTAGGTTACTTCGACGAGCTTGGCGTCCAGTTCTTGTAACTATTCCTGAACAGTAAAACTCTTGAAACAAAATAAACTTATTTAACATCTTTCGTCGGTTGTTTATATTTTCTTTGTTCTTGATTTCGCCTGATTTTTTTTTCCCAATTCGTTTGTGAAAATATTATTTCTTGGTCTAGGTGTTAGGTCTTATTATTGCAAGTTTTTCGTGAAAAATTGCAGTAATAATTTAGTGGTTTGATGAGGATATTGACAAGTTCGAACAATTACTGTATTCTGAATTTGATCATACAATCAGAGAGAGTTTATAACAATTTGTTTTCATTTAAAGAATTGGCCTACAACGTTGTCACGATCGATAAATGATTAAATAAGTTAACTATAGATTAGGCAAATATAAAAGGAAGAGAAATAATAACACTATTTTAGGTTTTTCTTTCAAAGTTAGCACATAAGTTCAAATTTTCCAAAACTAACATTTCTCTAAAATTAATTACTAAATTAATTCATGATAAAAGGATAAAATAATTATAATCAAGAGTCTATCGATTCTGATTTCGGTGAAACCTACGATCTCACATCTTCTTCTTCTTCTTCATCTCTTTCACTAATCATATTTGTGATTCAATCAAAGAATATGTCGGAGATTCAATCAAAGAAGCTTAGGGTCATACTAAATCGGCAAAATCTCTGACGAATCCACAAACTCTGTTTTTGAGGAAAGAGCATGTGACTGGAGCTTGGGTTCACAACGAAAGCTAGACTTGGAGGGAAGAACTGATAGATTTCAATTTGATTGTGGTGTTAGATGAAGACACTAAGATCGATTTTGTTTTAGCATTAATTCAAACCAAATTTTGCATACAACACATCCACCACCACCATCGTTTCAGTCCTGCGAATTCCCACCGCCACGACCATATAAACAGACTCAGCGACGGCCACCAACATAGCATATATCAACATCAAAGTTGTTGCATACCAAGTGTTTGTTATAATATCATTGGAAACAAAGTAGTTGCTAATGAGTAAGAAAGTTCGTTGTTGTTGTCCATTTTTATGTATTCAGCTTTTTCGGTTTGTAGTTTTTCGGTTACAGAGTGGCTTAGTATTGTTGATGAAGAAAAGTATGGTGGTAGTGGTGGAGGATTTTCTGGCTCTAGTTATCCCCGTTTTGAGATTTTGGTATATTTAGGAATAGCTTCCTAAAATTCAAGAATGCATTCCTAAATTTATGCAATCTTTCCTAAACATTATGAAATTCTTCCTACACTAAAATAAATGAATTTTTGAATCTTCTTCTATTTATGTGGTGTCTTAATGTATCACATATTACTCAACTATGATGGATTTCATGCACTTTATTGTTTTTAATCACTACTCCATTATTTTTATGAAGAGCATCCTGAATTTAAAAGTGTCATTCTTGAATATTATTGTAACTTTCCTAAATTTGAATAAATGTGTTTCTAAATCTCTATTTTTATGTGTTTTGCTTTCAATGTGTCAAATATTAGTAGATTACTCCATTAGTAAGGGATAATGATTTCATTTTTGTGCACATTCTGATGTTTGGAAATCTAATTTGTTTTATGAAAGTCATCATGAAGTTCAAGGAAATCCTTCTTGAATTTCATAGAAGTCTTCCTGAATTTCATAGAATTCTTCCCGAATTTCATACAATCCTTCATGAATTTCATAAAATCTTTTCCAAGTTTCATACAATCTTTCATGAAGTTCAGTCACAGTTAAAGCAAAGTGCTAACATAAAACACTAGTGTACTGAGATCATTTGAGCATCAACAACTATAGACCCAAAACACCCAATCACATCCAATGAAGACGCATAAGCCAAAAGTCCAAACCTAGAGACATGCTCATAAGACAAAGATAAGGTGTTGTAACACATAATTTGAAACAAAATACAGTAGAAGTATTTGGCGATTTACTGCACAATAAGAAACATTACCTAAGATTTGATTTTTCATTATTGATCTACAATTTGTTTGAAGCTAACCCACCACTGAACTCAATACAAATACTAACATTGTTTGTAACTGCTTAGTACAGAAGAACAACATCCAAAGAGAACATCTTTGCGAAGCTGAGCACCCCATCATCGTTGAGAAGGTTATGAAGGAAGAACAAGTGTTCTTTAGTGAGAAGAAGATGACAGGTCTTCCCCATTTTGTCAAATGTTGGAAGAAACCTCTTCTCTAAAAGACTCCCACCATTCTCAATTATAAATGCCTTAAACTTTATTTCACTGTTACAAAACCAAGGTGATGAACGATTTTGGTAAAAATGCAATAGAATCTGGAAAATAAAAAAATTCTTCAATCCCAAGCCCATATTCAATCAAATACAAGCTTATTACTAATCAGAGTTTCCCTAGACCCGGACAAATTCTCGACTTTGATAACCTATCCTCCATAGAATTGCATAAATAACCCTCACAATTCGCCTTTAAACAACCATTGTTTTCCAATTTATCAAAGAAACCATGATCCTCTTCCCAGAAAAAACAAATTGAAGCATTGAAATCTCCTACAGAGCAATCAACACTTGATAGGATACAATCTAAGCTACAATCAGGAGTAGATGACGAGCAGAGCAGATCCGTTCCGTACCATAGTCAATAGACGGATCGGAGCTAGATTCAGGAGGCGGAGATGGAGGCAGAGTCACATTCTCCTTTCCCGGATCACAACTGAGTCTGGGCTTTTTGTTTGCAGAGCGGTGAGAGATGTTTCTTTTAGCTTTTGTAGGTTGAAGAGGTTTACAAATCCAAAGCTGGGAGGAAGAATGGATTTTGAAATCGTCATCGTCATCTTCGTCGGAGTTCCACATAAGTTCCGTCAAGTCGAAAACAGGTAAAACAATCGTATGAATATCTTTTTGTTTTATTTTTATTTTCTCCAAAATTTTAATTGTGCTAAACTTGGGATTTTTAATAGTGTGTGCTAGTTTTGGAACAAAAAATTAAAGTAGTGCTATTTTTGAGAATCTCCCTAAAAGAATATGTGAAATTTTAACTTGTTTTCAAATATTAATTTTATATTTAATAAAATTCTTTTTATGGATTTAAAGTTCATGCATTCCTTCTCGCAATACAGTACATCATAATAAATTTTGATTTTAATTTTAGTACTCAATCCCAATAAATAAGACTTATTATTTTCAAATAAAAAAAATATGTGCATTATATCAAGTTTATACCGTACTTAATATTAAAATAATTAAAAACTTGTAATAAGACATAATTATCAACGAAAAACAAAAATTACCATTAACTAATATTTAATAAACTAACATTATCTTAAATATATTTATTTCATATATTGTAGTGTGCTACTAACTTTGAAAACTAAACTTTTTTTTTATAACAATTTAATATAAATTCGAATAAAACTCCAAAATTGGTAGCTCAAACCGGAGAAAAATAGTTTACAAATGAAACAGTAGATAAAGCGATTTGGAAGATCGAACAAGATAGTCGGCCTTCACATTAGACGATCGAGGAATCTTCGAAATGGTGAAGAGTGGGAAGGAAGCCCAAAGCACAGAGAAATCATCGAGCTGGTTAGAAAACAACGGCCCATTTTCGAGAAGCTGCACCATCGCAACCAGTTCTACGGAATCTGGCTCAAAACTCTGACAATCAATATCTCTCGCGAGTAAACTCTCCGTAGCCCAAAACAAAGCTTCCAATTCCGAATGAAAAAGGGTAGGACTACACCTACATTTTGCTCCCAATAGGATAGTCTTTACTAACACGGATTCGTCCATGGGCATTTTCCCATTAAGCTTGAGAAGAGCTTCATATTGACGAACTAAGGCATGAGCCCAACAAGTAAAACGTTTTTGCCTAACCGTTGTAGATTGAAGGATTCTAGGATCCATGATTCACCATGTACGGAGAATAAGACTTATAGCACTGGAACTAAAAGCAGCTCTCAAACGTGGATGGAGATATTCTGAAAACCTCCAAAAGTCAGAATCAAGATTGATCAAATCCTCGTAAGAAGGCCAGCCAATAAGAACGTGTATATTCTGCACAGAAATCAAAGTCATCCTAGACACAGAGCGCATGATGGCATGTACGTATTGACAAGTTTGAACAATTATTGTACTTTGTTGGATAAGCTTGAGGTTAGCTTGAGGAATAAGTTAACCAAGCAATGGTTAAGAGGGATAAGGCAAAGTATATTTGAGAGATATTCAAATATACATATTTGAGTTATAGGAGATATCTAAATAAGTTATGTTTCTTTATTGGTTTTGGAAAAGTGTCTTTGAGGTTTTATATATATAAAGCTACCAAGGCGTGGTAAGCCTTATGAGTTTGAGAGAGAGAGAGATTGAGAGGCTTTGTTTTGAGAGATTTTCAAAGCTAATAAAAGAAGTGCTTTTATATCTTAATCTTGTTATACAAATTCTAGATTTGGTATCAGAGCAACCCAGGTTCGTTGATATTCAAACATCTTGCTAAAGACATATTGATCATAGAAGAGATATGAGTGAATTGGTAACAGCCACTAACAAACCGAAGGAAGGAGGTTCTTCGTCTTTGCAATGTCCAATGCTTGGCAGCTCAAACTATACTGTCTGGGCTATGAAGATGACGGTGGTACTGCAAGTAAACAAATTATGGGAAACGAATGATCCGGGTTTAGACGATATCGAAAGGAGTGATCTTGCCAAGGCTTTGCTGTTTCAATCCATACCAGAGGCACTACTTTTACAAGTTGGTAATCATGAGAAGTCCAAAGCAGTCCGGGATGCCATTAAATCGAGAAATGTTGGTGCTGACAGAGTGAAAGAGGCTCGACTAAAGACCTTGATGGCTGAATTTGATAGATTGAAGATGAAAGATACCGACACAGTTGATGATTTTGTAGGTAAACTCTCTGAAATATCTAGTAAATCGAAATCTTTGGGAGAAACGATTGAAGAAACAAAAATTGTTAAGAAGTTCCTCAAGAGTTTACCTAGAGCAAAATACATACACATAATTGCAGCTCTTGAACAAGTTCTTGATCTCAAAAAAACAACGTTTGAGGACATAGTTGGGAGATTAAAAACCTATGAAGAAATAATTCAAGAAGAAGAAGATTCACAAGAAGGTCAGGGTAAACTTACGTTTGCAAACATTGTTTCACAAGAAGGACAAGGGAAGCTTCTGTATACAAACGCATCTGCTCCACAGTTACAAGAAGCCTATGACGGAGGCAGAGGAAGAGGTTTTGGTCGTGGCCGTGGAAGGGGACGCGGAGGAAGGTTTAATGGTGGACGCTCTGGCTATCAATCAAGAGAATATGGCTATCAAGCAAGGGATAAGTCCAAGATAACATGTTTTAGGTGTGACAAGTTAGGAAAGTATGCCTCTGAATTCCTAGACAAATTACTTAAGCTAATCAAACTTCAAGAAGTACAAGCGAAGGAAGAGGAAGACACTCACGAGGCAGAATCTATCTTGATGCATGAAGTAGTATATCTTAATGAGAAGAATGTGAAGCCAAAAGAGCTTGATGCGTGTTTAGACAAAGTGTGGTATCTTGATAACGGCGCTAGTAACCACATGACAGGAAACAGAGCATGGTTTCGTACGATCGACACAAGGGTCACAGGAAAGGTACGCTTTGGTGATGATTCAGTTGTTGATATAAAGGGAAAAGGCTCCATCTTGTTTATAACCAAGAACGGAGATCAAAAGATATTAGCAGAGGTTTACAACATTCCAGACCTTAAGAGCAACATCATCAGTCTTGGTCAAGCAACTGAATCTGGTTGTGATGTACGAATGAGGGAAGATTTCTTAACATTGCATGATCGAGAAGGAAACTTACTAGTGAGAGCTATTCGATCGAGAAACAGGCTGTACAAGGTAGATTTGGAGGTCGAAAGCACAAAGTGTTTGCAGGTTGCAGGTTCGAATGAAACAAACAAGTGGCATACTCGTTTGGGACATGTCAACTTTGAAACCATTAAGAAGATGATGATAAAGAACATGGTTGTTGGAATATCTAGTGCTTCTAAAGATGGAGAACCGTGTGCATCTTCTCTGTTTGGTAAACAAACACAACAAACATTTCCCCAAAGGACCTCTTATCGAGCAAAGCAAGCACTAGAACTCGTTCACGGAGATCTCTGTGGACCTATTTCACCGACTACAGCTGCGCAAAGGAGGTACATCTTTGTATTAATTGATGATTATTCCCGTTATATGTGGACCATTCTTCTCAAAGAAAAGAGTGAGGCGTTTGAAAAGTTCAAGAGTTTTAAAGCTTCGGTCGAACATGAAACTGGTAGCACTATCAAGACACTTCAAACTGATAGAGGAGGAGAATTCACATCTCAAGAATTTCAACTGTTTTGTGAAAAGGAAGGAATCACTTGACATCTTACCGCACCCTACACACCTCAACAAAATGGTGTAGTAGAAAGACGGAACAAAACATTATTAGGGATGACTCGAAGTATCCTATAACACATGAACATGCCGAATTACTTATGGGCAAGTCATATTGAAAAATATTCAGCATCATTAGACTTTTGATATGGTTAGAAAATTAAATTTTTAATATACATCATGTTACATTACATAGGAAAAATATATGTAATTCTTTTGTTGTAGACATAATACGAAGACCTATTTTGAGAGGCCAAATGTTTATGGCTAGAAAATGGGAACCAAATGAGTTGAAGTTTGTGAGAGACAAGGGAATACATATTATTTACTCCCTATATGTGTTATATAGATATTACTTGTACAATAATCCTACTTATACGTGTTATATTAGTGGTAATGTAATGAGGAATGCATCAAGGTTTACTAACTAACATGGTATCAGACTCTACGATTCACTTTCCATATATGTATAGATATTACTTGTACAATAATCATACTTCCGTGTATATATACTGGTCATAATATAATGAAAAATGCATCGAGATTTACTAACAGTTTGAACAACACCATAAGCCACATCAGTTAAAGCTTGAACACTAATATGTCCATAGGAATCAGAGAATTTCGAACTTGACTATTGTAGGAAGTCTAAATGTATAAATATGATCTATGTAATTGCATGTTATGTAATCTTAAGGTTTAAACAATTATTTATATATAAATTTTGCATAATTTATTCTTTTGTTTCAGTTCAATGTGAGAAAAAAGCTAAATGATCCATTTTAAGAAATTTGAAAGAGAGTGAGAAATTTGTGGTCTACTTGTCAAAAGAAGGCAAGAGCCGAGATCCAAATTCGGTTGCAACAAGCCAACGAGTATGTTGATTTATCTAATATATTATTTTTTTGCTTTAAAAGATATTATAAACTTACTATAAATTTAATAAAAAAAACTAGATAAAGCGCGAAATTTTTTTTGTTTTGTTATTTGTTTTTATTTGTTAAGATTATGATTATGTTGTATCATTCATTTACATGTGATATAATATAATACTATATGGTAAGTTTTGAGTCATAGTAAACTACTAATAAGTAGGTCTGGAAACTAATACCGTTATCCGTATTCGATCTGTTATTCGGCTCATATCCGTCCCGAAAAAGGATATCCGCAGCTTTAGGGTCGAGTGAAGGATATTATAATTATATTATTTATAAGTAAAAATCGAGTTTCAGATATTAATTTAATTTTTGATACCCGTACCGTTACCCGTTTTGTTACTCGACACGTAAATACTCGTTAATATTTTGTAGTATTATCATTTATTAATAATATATATATATATATATATATTCTAGAATAAAAGTTAAAGTCTCAGTTCAACTTAGCTTTATTTTTAATAGAAAATGATTGTTATTTATACATTTTGTTATTTATATATGAATGACCTGTGCTGCAGTGCGGGAAAATATTTTTTTTTGTTTTCTTTTTATAAAAATATTTTAATTATATTATTATGTACTTATAATTATTTGGCATATTATATAATATAGTGTTTTTTGAGTCAAATTATATAGTATTAATTATTTTTTGTGTATAATATAAAATAAATACATATGATGAACTATACATTTCCATCTACTTGAAAACGTTTATATATATGTATATTTTATAAATACATACGTTTTATCATAATAGGTTATGCTTTATTTGCTATTTTTGTGGGTAACCATTTTCTGGTTACAACAAATTAATAATAAGATTCTGTTATTATATTTTATAATTAAATACAGTAGCATTTTGTACAATATACCACATGGGAATATAATTAATTGTTTAAAACATTGCTTAAATAATATAATAGAGATTATAAAATTATTCTCTACATTTAATTGTTTTATCATAACAAATATCCACATTCAACATTTTTTCAATTCTTTTCTTTACATAATACAAAATATCCCCAAGTTCATTGACTACCAAAAACAAATCGTCAACAATCACCTACTTATTTTTGCTAATAATTTTTCTTTTTATAAATGACATGTTTTTTTGTTTCCTTTAAAATAAACCAAAAAAAAATAAGTTATAAAATCGCAGCATGGAGAATCTCCATCCACCAATAAAATCATTTCCCAATTTTGACTTTTTAAAAACTTTGACAACAACGGATATTCTCAAAAACATTGTCACATCTCTCCCATACCCAAACCACGCGCCGCCTGTACCATCTCACGCGCCGCTGTACGATTTTCCAAAATCCTCCATCAATCTCCTCCTCCTCCTCTTCTTCTTCTCCCTTTCCTCCTCAATTTCCCAATCCCCCTCTTCTCCTTCTTCATCAAGATCTCTCAAAAAATCAATATAAAAATTATAGGGTTTCAACTACTTTCCAATAAAAAGGTTTAGTTTTTATGAATTAGAATTCATCATAATCATGGGAGGTGTAACATCATCGATCGCTGCTAAATTCGCGTTCTTTCCACCAACGCCACCGTCGTATGAAGTTGTAGCCGACGAAAGCTGCGGCGGACGTTTATACATACCGGAGATACCTCGTCGCGATGATGTTGATATATTGAAGCTTCGTACACGTTTCGGCAATGAGATCGTTGCTGTTTATGTGAAACATTCTAAAGCTAACAGCACGGTTTTGTATTCTCATGGTAACGCTGCTGATGTGGGACAAATGTTTGAGCTTTTCGTTGAGCTTAGCAATCGCCTTCGCGTCAATCTTATGGGGTAAAGAGTCTCTCTCTCTATCTGTGTCTCGAGTTTGTTCCATGATTGAAATCCAAATCTGTCGAATTTAAGTAGAATTGATTTGTGTTCTTGGGAATAATATGTTAGTCTTTGTATAAATTTTTGCTTTAGCAATCAAAGTTTGGGTCTTTAACCCGCGTGGTGGGGTGGTTGAGGTTTCGGGTCTCAGGACGTTTAGTTCACAGAGGCTTTTGATTTGGAGCATAGTAAAAATTAGAGCCTCAAGTTGATACATTTTCATGGAAAATTTGTACTTTCCTTTGTTTATAATTTGCCAAAACTAGTAGGATGTGGTGATACATTGACATAATCTCATAGACATATAATGACTCTATGTTAAGAAAACGGATTGTTGGAAATTGTTGAGTAATGGAAAAGTTTTTGAGAATTTGAGTTTGTGCTCTTATATGTTTATATAAGAATCGATCCATGGAAAAATCAGTGCGTTATAGCTTCCAAGTTTGAGTCTTAAACCGGAGGCTTAAGGTTCATATCAACAGAACATTCCTTTGCTTACGATTGCCAAAATTACGATCTATTGTTACAGTTTTATAATACTGTATATGTTGAGAAGTCGTAACATTTCAACTCTCCTTTTGTGATTGAGTCATTTCCTTCCGAAGGTCTTCAACTTGACTTGACTTGCTATCTTGCTTTTGTCACTGTGGATAATATTTTTCTACATAAACTAGGGATTATTTGATTGTTTTTTAATACGTCTATTGGTTTTTGTTTTCCAGGTATGATTATTCTGGTTATGGTCAGTCTACTGGGCAGGTATAGTCTTACTATTCTGTGTTGTTATGAAAGATGAACTTACGTAGACTTCCATGGGTTGTTTCGTATTGACATTGACCGGCTATATGAATCAGGCAAGCGAGTGTAATACATATGCTGATTTAGAAGCATCTTATAAATGCCTCAAGGAAAAGTACGGTGTAAAAGACGATCAACTGATATTATTTGGTCAATCTGTTGGTAGTGGACCTACGGTTGATCTAGCTTCACGCACACCTGACTTGAGAGGCGTGGTTTTACAGTGCCCGATTCTGTCTGGGATGAGGGTTTTGTATCCGGTGAAGTGTACATATTGGTTTGACATTTACAAGGTGATTTACTAGAAAAGCAAGTTTTTTTTTGTTTCTGATTACATTTATAGCGTTTAGTGACCTTTTGAAAGTCCATGCTTTTCAGAATATTGACAAGATCGGCTCAGTTACCTGTCCTGTACTAGTAATTCATGTAAGTGACACCATCATTTGGCTTTATTTTGCTCCACTTTTCATAATAATTGTGATTGTTATAAGACAGGTTATTATGCATTTTTCAGCCAAGGCAAAATGATGAATCCAAGTCACTGAACTCTCTTGTTGGTCTTTTTAGGGAACTGCAGACGAAGTAGTTGATTGGTCTCATGGAAAACGGCTTTGGGAACTCAGCAAAGAGAAGTATGAACCTTTGTGGATAAGTGGAGGTGGACACTGTGACCTTGAACTCTATCCAGATTTCATTAGACATCTGAAGAAATTTGTTGCATCACTTGGCAACAAACAAGCAGAGCAAGCTGCCATAGAGTGAGATTACTTATATGTTTGAAAATGGGTTTACTTTCGAGGGGTTTCTAGACACACAGTCTAGACAGTTGGCTGGAGAAGTTCGATGAATAGTAAGATATCCAAAATGAGAGTGTTGATAGGTTTAGATATTAAAAGATAAAAAAAGGTCTAGTCTGGTGACAATCTGGAAATGTAACATCATATTTCATTTCGTGAATAAATGTATTTTACTGCTTTCATGCTTAATAGGTTTCATTTATGGAACATACATCTGTGTAAACCGAAATATCCTCTGAGAGCATAGAAGATTCTTAAAGAGGCGCTGTGGAAATTTGAAAAACAGGTCTAGGAAGGGCTTGAAGAGCATCAACCATCAAGGTTTCCTTCCATCATTTCCACCACTCTGTTCATTGCTGAGCGATCTGATGGGTTATGGGTTAGATTGAATACACCACAAACCTAGGGTCATCTTCTTTGCTACCTCCCTCATCTTCGCTGAAGATTCCATTCTCAATAAGCCTTCCAGTCTCTCCTTTATGTTGTTGTTACAAAGAGGCAAAACAAGATCAGGCAAGAAGTGGGGAGATAGTACATGATCGTGAAGGGCCAAGTCATGGAAGGATAGTGACAGGTACAAATAGACTTGGAATTTTTTTATCATGTCTCTATTAGTTGACCTTGAAAAAGGAATTTGAGAGAGATAAAGAGAGATATTGATCATTGCGGGTTTCAGTCTTTTTTTCTACCAAAACAATTTCTTGGAAACAGAGATCGACAGGGACTAGCGTGTAAAACCGGACCATACTATAACGTGTAAACCAGACCATACTACAGTATCTGCTATATCTGTTTGTNTTTTTTTTTTTTTTTTTTTTTTTTTTTTTGGACAACCTGCTATATCTGTTTGTCATGATACTTTAAAGATGAACAAAGAGAATTTAGGACTTTCACTGTCTCGTTAAACCAAGTGTTGAGCAATGACTAAAACAAGTACGCACGAACGTCATCTATCTAATAGCAGAGAGCCAGAGAATGTATCTGTGTTCTATTGTTTTTTATGCAAATAACATTTACGATTCAACCACAGTTACTCATAAACTCAAAGCTTGCGATCATACCTAAGACTAAGAGGAGATTGAATTTTCCTCTGAAATCCAGGAAGATTCGAAATGTCGAGGAGGTACTTCAAGAGCATCAAGGTTTCCTTCCAACATCTCTACAACCCTGTTCATCGCTGGGCGATCTGATGGCCAAGGCTGAATACACCACAAACCAACCATTGTCATCTTCTTTGCTATCTCGTTGTCTTCTTCGCTACTGATTCCATTCTCCATAATCCCTCCATTGTCTCCCTTCTCAAGAATCCTTATATATCCATTCAGGAAAGTACATTGAGCTTGTGCTAGATGAAGGGTCTTCATTTGGTGTTCTGTTCCTTGCTCCAATTATCTCAAGAACCAACATTCCATAGCTATAAACATCTGACTTGTGGGAGACTCTACCGTACACACTTGAAAATACTTCAGGTGCAATGTACCCTATTGTTCCTCTTGTGCCCAGAAGTGACAATATGCTTTCTTTCCTCTCGCAGAGCTTAGCAAGGCCAAAGTCTGAAACTTTCGGAGAAAGATGGTCATCCAATAGTACATTTTCTGGTTTAATGTCGAAATGTACAATCCTTGTTCTGCAGCCATGGTGCAAGTACTCTAGACCACGAGCAACGCCTAACGCGATCATAAATAGTTCCTTCCAGTCCATAATTGATGACCTCTTGCTCGAAATAAACTTATCAAGAGACCCATTTTCCAAAAACTCATAAATAATTGCTCGTTTCGAACTTTCAGAGCAGAATCCTAGAAGAGTAACAATGTTGACATGAGAAGTTTTGCTCATGCTTGCAACTTCATTGATGAAGTCTTCCCCATTACCCTTTGAGTCTTTCAAGATCTTCACGGCAACACTACGACCATCAGAAAGAGTTCCTCTGTAGACTGTTCCAAATCCGCCTTTCCCAACCACCTCGGCGAATGACTTTGTAATTCTCTGTACTTGCGCATAACTATAGTGTTTGAGTGGAATAAGGTCCATTAGGTTCTGTTTTTTCACATCATAGTCCTTGCTTGTGTATTGAGCTTCTTGTGTCTTTCTTCTCCGTCTGATGAGTAAGAACACACATGCGACTATGAGAGCCAGCGTCGATATAGAAACAGCAGCTGCAATAATACCTAGAGAAGGATTAAAAAAAAAAAAGAAACCGTAATAAGTCTATGATGTTTGCCTATGTTAATCAAATCAGTTGTTGCCAAAGAACATGAAAAAAGGGAGCACCTGTGTTTGCTTTAGTAGACTTCTTGCCACCTGCATAAAAAATGGAATGGCACCAGAAAAACGTTAGTTGAAAGTTGAAACTAATAACAGAACTATAAATGAAAAAAAGAACTTGAGTTTCTTTCTTCTGTATATACTATCAGAAACTGTAAGGATGTTTTGTAGATGATCTAGTCAAAAGGTTTATGGGTGGGTTGGGAGATTTAAAGTGGTGGTTCTTGAGGAAGAACCATTAGGAAATTAGAATAAGTAGGCAAGATAATCTTACCCTTGTCTGCAGAACCGCAAATACCGTTACCTGGGTGATCATCTATACAATAGCAGACAAAGCCACTCGTGGAATGATTATATCCACAAGCACCCCCAGAGTCTCTGCACTTCTTACAATCTAAGTTAACTCCAACGTCGAAACTCTCTTTAATAGCCTTATTTAGATTAGCTGTACTTGGAGAGCTCTCGAGTGTGTTCAGTGCGGTTCTAGATGCGGGGATATTGACGTTTATACTGCAAGATCTCCTTAAGTCTATGAAGACCGAACTATACCCTTCAAGTAGAGAGGACACTAGGTTTCTCGTCACGTAGTAATTTCTTCTATCATCATCCCCACAATCAAGCATTTTCACATAAGTAGAAACAAACGGTGAAAAATCCTGGTTGCAGTTGTAATAAACGGTCAGCCAGTCGGTGGTAGGAGCGAGTGGAAGAACCGTTTCGTTGAAAGAAATCTTTAAAGAATCTTGGGAACATGGATCATCGCTATAATCGGATCTGGCGAGTTTTATGATACCAGAGTCATAGTTCGCCGCTAGGATTTGGAATTTTACAGAGGAAATGCTAAGCTCTGGAAATCCTCCGCTACAGTCGAGCTCGAAGTCGGGGTGACCGCAATCTTTTCTGCCAGGAATCCAGAAAGGGTACAAGAGACCGCTCTGATTGCCACAACTAAACGAGGGACTGCAGAGTATTTGATGCTGCTCAGCTGAGAAAACATAAGATGGGATGACAAAGAGCATCCATATGAAGGTATAAGGTATAGATTTTGTAAGGGAAAGAGACAAATAGATCATTGTGACTTAAAAAAAATGGTGAAGATGAAGAAATGTCTTGGTTTTGGTCTAAGTCGTTGTTTTGTAATATTTGAAACTAAATGAACTTACGAGTTTGACAAAAATAGAAAAAATGAACTTACGATTCTACTACTTTTTTTTTATATTCTTGTACGACGACTTCAAAGTCATTTCTGAAATCTAATGGACATAATATGTGAAGGTGCCTTCCTTTTTTTTTTTTTTTTGAATTTTCCTTCCTTGTTTTTTAGTTGCTCGTTCAAAAGAAATGACAGAAAAAAATTAAAGTATAGAAAAAGGCATTTACTATTATTGACAGTGACTCATGATGTCGACGAAGAAAATTCAATTAGTGTCAAATCAACGTTAACAAAGGAAAGATTAGAACGAGGCGGTTAAATTTTTTTGGCATACTAAATCCTATTAGTAACAATATTTAAATGAAGCGGTTAAATTTTTTTGGCAGTTGTAAAGAAGACGGTTAGAAAAGATGGAAGAAAAAATGGTTAAATTAAAATAAACGGTTAAATAATAGTTTTGATTGATAACAAGCGGTTGAATAGTAAACAAGTTATTATAGAAAAATAATATAAAGATAAATTAATATACGAAAACATTTCAAAAAGTTATTTCTATTTTATAAATTTCTTTAGAAAATAATATAAATGAATATAATTTTTAAAAATTTAAATAATCAAAAAAAAAATCCAACCACCCTTTTCAACCATTTTCTCCAACCACCTACTCCAATCGCTTGTTCCAATCGTCATGTTGATTGGTAACCTTCAAAGCGATTCGTTTGCAAACGAGGCGGTTGAATGTTACCAATCAAATATCTAGTTTGATTAATTTAGTATCTAGTTTAGAAATCCATTCCACACGTGTCTTCACATCATAAGTTTATTTTAAGATAATATAAAATTTCAATAAATAATAATTTTTTTTTTAAATGATACATCTAAAACTAGAAAGGTACCTTAGAGCATCATTAGCAGAGAACGGATTCACCGTTGCTCAACAAAAACAGAAAATTAATATTTTAATATTAATTAATTAAAAACTGACAAGTGTTAAAAATATAAGAAAATCGTTGCTACCCAGGGTAACTTCAACAATGTTCCTTCTTTTTTCTCTCTTTTTTGTATTTTTTTATTAATTTTTATTAAAATAATTTGGGGAAACAACTACCACTAAAAATGGTCTTAACGGGGATGCTCGTAATGCACTCTCTCTAGTTAATATATAAAGGATAAAGACATGGTTTGAATATAAGAATATTACATTGATAATTATGTTGATGGTGTACTACTTTGATAAATGCATTTTCCGCTTTCGTGATTGTTCAAGGAGGTTTCTTTCTTTATGCGACATTTATGGAACATATTTATCTGTGGAAGTGGAACCCGATATATCCTCTGAAAGCAAAGAAGATTCTTCAAATGGCGCTGATGGAATTTGGAAAACAGGCTTAGGAGGGACTTTAATAGTGTCGACGTTTCCTTCCAACATTTCTACAACTCTGTTCATCGCTGGGCGATCTGATGGGGAAGATTGAATACACCACAAACCCACCAATGTCATCTTCTTTACTAGCTCCTCTTCTTTGATGCTGATTCCATTCTCCATAAGCCTTCCTGAGTGTCCCTTGTCAAGATCCTTGTATATCCATTCAGGAAAGTACATTGAGCTTGTGTTCGATACAGAGCTTTGAGCAACCGTTTCTTGATTTCTTGCTCCTATCATCTCAAGAACCAACATTCCGTAGCTATACACATCCGACTTGTGGGAAACTCTACCGTACATTCTTGAAAATAACTCAGGCGCAATGTACCCTATTGTACCTCTTGTGTCTAGCAATGACAAGATGCTCTCTTTCTTCTCGCAAAGCTTAGCAAGGCCAAAATCTGAAACTTTGGGGATAAAATCTTCACCTAAGAGTACATTTTGAGGTTTTATGTCAAAATGTACAATCCTTGTTTTGCAGCCATGATGTAAGTACTCTAAACCACGAGCAACTCCAAGCGCAATTCTAGAAAGTACCGGCCAATCTATATCCATCGAGGTCTTCTCTGTGATGAACTTATCAAGAGATCCATTTTCAAGATATTCGTAAATAATTGCTCTCTTGGAACCTTCAGAGCAGAATCCTAGGAGGGTAACAATGTTGACATGAGAAGTTTGACTCATGCTTGCAACTTCATTGATGAAGTCTTCGCCATTATCACCCATTAGGTCTTTCAAAACCTTCACGGCAACCAAACTTCCATCACAAAGGGTTCCTTTATAGACAATTCCAAATCCGCCACTCCCTATCTGTTCCGTGAATGAATTTGTAATTCTCTTCACTTGTGCGTAACTATACTGCTTCAGTGTAATAAGTGCTTTGAGTCTTGGTTGTGGAATAAGTGTCTTGAGGTTTTGTTGACCAAGATCATGCGATGTTCTTCTCTTTCGTAGAATTAGGAGAAACAACGTTAAAACCAGGACCAGGAATAGAGTGCCACCTACTCCTGAACCTAATGTAAGAAAAAAAAAAATCATGTGTCTAAGAAAAGATAAACAATTCAAAATCACATCAGGTATACTTTAGAATATGAAAAGGTTAAGCACCTATTTTTGCTTCAGCTCCATAAGAGATTCCTGCATCAATGGAACGACACCAAAGTTCATTTGGCACTCAATACCCAAATGGTGGTTCTTATTAAAAAAACATTAGGAAGCTAGAATATGTAGGCAAGAAATGTTACTTCCTCTCTCATTTTATTAAAAACAATAGTTATTTTATCGTTTATTTAATTTCAACCAACAGAAAAATATACTCCTTCTGTTCCATCTTATAATATTTTTTAAATATTTTCTAAGGCCTTTGTTTTTGTTCTGTCTTATAATATTTTTTCCAGATTTCTATGCATCATTTATGTTTATTAGTATGTTACGACCATTTGTATTTTTCAGTTTTTTTTTCTATTGGTTAATTTTTTTTTGGATAAATGTTTAATAATATATTTTGCTATGTAAAATTAACAAAACATTTATGTTTTCTTAAACATTGTGATTTTAACTAAAAAGTTATAAAATGGAACAGAAGGAGTACTGCAGAATTCCAATAGTCACAATTAAATAGTTTAATTAATATAAGCTATGCATAAAAATTTGAGAAAATCTTATAAAATGGAACAAATAAAGAAAACCTAAAACTCTTAATTAATGGGACGGAGGGAATACCATTTTTTCTTGAACCGCAAGTACCATTACGTGGTTCATCTACACAATAACAGATGAATCCACTTGAGCTCTTATTATATCCACAAGCACCCCCAGAACCTATGCACGTCACACATTCTTGGTCAAGTGCAAGCTCAAAACCGTCTTCAAGAGCCTTCCCTAGATTTTCTACACTCGGACTTGTTTGCAGTGCGTTGAGGGAATGTCCAGATGCAGGAATACTAATGTTTCTTTCGCAAAATCTCCCGAATTCGTTGAAAGATAGACCGACTCCTTTAAGCAAAGGAGAGGAGAGGTTTCTTGTCACATAGAAATTTCTTTTGTGAACAGTTTCATTACTTCGACAACCAATCATACCACCAAAAGTGTAAACTTCAAGTGAAAAGTTGCAGCCGTAATAAATTGTTAGCAACTCGGTATTAGGAGCAAACGGAAGGACGTTATCCACGAAGGACACATTTAAAGGAGCATGGGGACAAACATTGTTGATAAAATCCGATCTGGCGAGTCTTATCCTACATGATATATAATCAGCGNATTGTTCAAGGAGGTTTCTTTCTTTATGCGACATTTATGGAACATATTTATCTGTGGAAGTGGAACCCGATATATCCTCTGAAAGCAAAGAAGATTCTTCAAATGGCGCTGATGGAATTTGGAAAACAGGCTTAGGAGGGACTTTAATAGTGTCGACGTTTCCTTCCAACATTTCTACAACTCTGTTCATCGCTGGGCGATCTGATGGGGAAGATTGAATACACCACAAACCCACCAATGTCATCTTCTTTACTAGCTCCTCTTCTTTGATGCTGATTCCATTCTCCATAAGCCTTCCTGAGTGTCCCTTGTCAAGATCCTTGTATATCCATTCAGGAAAGTACATTGAGCTTGTGTTCGATACAGAGCTTTGAGCAACCGTTTCTTGATTTCTTGCTCCTATCATCTCAAGAACCAACATTCCGTAGCTATACACATCCGACTTGTGGGAAACTCTACCGTACATTCTTGAAAATAACTCAGGCGCAATGTACCCTATTGTACCTCTTGTGTCTAGCAATGACAAGATGCTCTCTTTCTTCTCGCAAAGCTTAGCAAGGCCAAAATCTGAAACTTTGGGGATAAAATCTTCACCTAAGAGTACATTTTGAGGTTTTATGTCAAAATGTACAATCCTTGTTTTGCAGCCATGATGTAAGTACTCTAAACCACGAGCAACTCCAAGCGCAATTCTAGAAAGTACCGGCCAATCTATATCCATCGAGGTCTTCTCTGTGATGAACTTATCAAGAGATCCATTTTCAAGATATTCGTAAATAATTGCTCTCTTGGAACCTTCAGAGCAGAATCCTAGGAGGGTAACAATGTTGACATGAGAAGTTTGACTCATGCTTGCAACTTCATTGATGAAGTCTTCGCCATTATCACCCATTAGGTCTTTCAAAACCTTCACGGCAACCAAACTTCCATCACAAAGGGTTCCTTTATAGACAATTCCAAATCCGCCACTCCCTATCTGTTCCGTGAATGAATTTGTAATTCTCTTCACTTGTGCGTAACTATACTGCTTCAGTGTAATAAGTGCTTTGAGTCTTGGTTGTGGAATAAGTGTCTTGAGGTTTTGTTGACCAAGATCATGCGATGTTCTTCTCTTTCGTAGAATTAGGAGAAACAACGTTAAAACCAGGACCAGGAATAGAGTGCCACCTACTCCTGAACCTAATGTAAGAAAAAAAAAAATCATGTGTCTAAGAAAAGATAAACAATTCAAAATCACATCAGGTATACTTTAGAATATGAAAAGGTTAAGCACCTATTTTTGCTTCAGCTCCATAAGAGATTCCTGCATCAATGGAACGACACCAAAGTTCATTTGGCACTCAATACCCAAATGGTGGTTCTTATTAAAAAAACATTAGGAAGCTAGAATATGTAGGCAAGAAATGTTACTTCCTCTCTCATTTTATTAAAAACAATAGTTATTTTATCGTTTATTTAATTTCAACCAACAGAAAAATATACTCCTTCTGTTCCATCTTATAATATTTTTTAAATATTTTCTAAGGCCTTTGTTTTTGTTCTGTCTTATAATATTTTTTCCAGATTTCTATGCATCATTTATGTTTATTAGTATGTTACGACCATTTGTATTTTTCAGTTTTTTTTTCTATTGGTTAATTTTTTTTTGGATAAATGTTTAATAATATATTTTGCTATGTAAAATTAACAAAACATTTATGTTTTCTTAAACATTGTGATTTTAACTAAAAAGTTATAAAATGGAACAGAAGGAGTACTGCAGAATTCCAATAGTCACAATTAAATAGTTTAATTAATATAAGCTATGCATAAAAATTTGAGAAAATCTTATAAAATGGAACAAATAAAGAAAACCTAAAACTCTTAATTAATGGGACGGAGGGAATACCATTTTTTCTTGAACCGCAAGTACCATTACGTGGTTCATCTACACAATAACAGATGAATCCACTTGAGCTCTTATTATATCCACAAGCACCCCCAGAACCTATGCACGTCACACATTCTTGGTCAAGTGCAAGCTCAAAACCGTCTTCAAGAGCCTTCCCTAGATTTTCTACACTCGGACTTGTTTGCAGTGCGTTGAGGGAATGTCCAGATGCAGGAATACTAATGTTTCTTTCGCAAAATCTCCCGAATTCGTTGAAAGATAGACCGACTCCTTTAAGCAAAGGAGAGGAGAGGTTTCTTGTCACATAGAAATTTCTTTTGTGAACAGTTTCATTACTTCGACAACCAATCATACCACCAAAAGTGTAAACTTCAAGTGAAAAGTTGCAGCCGTAATAAATTGTTAGCAACTCGGTATTAGGAGCAAACGGAAGGACGTTATCCACGAAGGACACATTTAAAGGAGCATGGGGACAAACATTGTTGATAAAATCCGATCTGGCGAGTCTTATCCTACATGATATATAATCAGCGTCTAAGATTCTGAACTTCACAGAGGAGAAACTAACCTCTGCGAAATTTGTGTTGCATTCGAGCTTGAACTTCGGGTGGCCACATTCCTCTCTGCCAGGAATCCAGAAAGGGTACAAAAGACCGCTCTGATCACCGCAGTTAAACGGTTCACTGCAGTGTCTATAAAGATCGTTGGCTGAGAAAACACAAGATGGGATCACAAAGAGCAACCATATGACTTTAATGGACATAGATTTTTTCGGGGAAAGACTGATTATCTTATTGTAAGTGAACATAAGAAAAAATGGTACGTGAGGAAGA